>NC_084511.1:18543982-18836482 GCF_024500385.1 Phyllopteryx taeniolatus | reverse complement strand
GTAGGTATCAAGTAAGTAAAGGAAAAGCCAAATAAAACTTCAGTGGTTTTCAATGGCTATTGCTCCCGTCTATCAAGCTGCTTTAGACCTTCCCAGCTTTGTGGGAACACACACAGACACACACCAAGGTGGCATACATAGATCACGTTGGCACTGTACTAAAAAAAGGGGACTTCTCCGAGAGGAAGTGCAGGTGTCCACAGATGGCATTCTGTCTGTGTCACTATCTTTTTTTTCCCTGTTTTTGTGCCACAGATGGACTCAATCACACCTCTTTCTCTCTCACATGGCCCTTGGACACGTTCCCATTCAACATCAAAATGTATACATGTCTGTTTTGTTTAGCGTCATGAACGGGGTTGGTCGATCCATCTGTCTTCATTTACGCAAGCAAAATGGGAGCATGAGTATAATTTAATTTGTTTAATACAGGACGTGACATTTGAAGTAACCAGTCTGGACGGGGGCATCTTGCAAGCCAATAGGGCCACCCACTCTGCAAATCTGGAGGTGAAGCGCTGATCTGTCATCTGTTTTCATAGAGCATCAAGTTAGGACCCTCCTAATTAGTCACCATGGATACCACAGGAACTCCTTGAACTACCATGCCAATCATGTCCCATCTGCATCAGCAATCACAAAGGGACATTTATCCACCGCTGGACTAGATATATGTGTGTGTGTGCTTGTGTCTGTGTGTTATTGCGCATATTTGTGTGCATGCGAGGGAGGCTCTTATTAATAAAGTTTGTCAGATAGGATGCATGTGTGTGAGAGCTGCTGAGAGGATTTGTCTTGCTGTGAAAGTCTAAAAGGATGGATTGTTTGGCTCGTGCAAACTTTCAACCTCATACCCACACCACAATTGATCAACTGTATTGCACATTGTGAAAAAAACAAAAACAAAAAAAACCTAACAAACAAAAAAACATCCCCTTTCCATACCACAAACGTCAATGTCCACTCTACACCAAACAATAAAAATAATGATCTGAACACACACAAACACAAGTTCAAAACAAGTCAGTGGACTAACTTACAAACTGAATGTTTTCAATCAGCCTTGAATTAAAAAGGAAAATAACTGACAGACAGACACACATGCATAAATGATATTGTCAAGAGAACGAGGGCAACCAGAATCTCACACATTTCTTGACATCAGCTACCTGCCACTCACTATAATTACCATCAACTCAAAGGTAATCACCAGGAAGCTGGGGGCACAAAAGTGCACTTAAACACACAGTTCAGTGGCGACTTTAAATTAATGACCAAACTGTACACGTGCAGAATAAAGCCTACTGACATTGTCAGATGTCAATCTGCACCTGAAATGTACATCAAAGCCAAGTTTTATTCCAATGTATGCCCTCTGATCCCCACCATGTACACACACACACACACACACACACACACACACACACACATGTGCACACATGCCCACTCACACACTCAAATAGACATACGCAAAGTTGAAGTTCGACAAAATCAAAAACACAAGAGACAATTTCAGGTATTCACAGCAGAAAAATGGTCACGTGAAATCATGCCAGGAATTTTGTTACTGCGAATATTGTCTGGAGACATCGTACCACAATAGCATGTGACAGATGTATAGTGACAAGTGTCTGAGGGGTCTTACCTGTCTCATGAGAGAGGGTCTTTGTTCTTCCTGCGTTGCCTGAGTGATGCATCGCTCTGCGCTTCTATCGCTTTCTGATTACCCCTCGATACCCTAATGTCCTCCCCTCTCCTCCACTCCACTCTGCTCTCGTCAGCGAGCCCTTGTCTTGTTTCTCAATGGTTGTTGCCGCCTGTTTTCTCGCACTGTCTGTCCTTTTGCAGTTCTTCTATCTTCTCTCGTCTCCGTCTGTTTTGATGCAAGCTTTGAGAAGTTCAGTCCACTTGCTGAGTGCCAGAGAGTGCTGTGCAAGAAGCTCTATATAAACACACTCAAGCAGTGCGGGACAAAACGCTAAAACACATGTGTAGTTGTTGCACTGCGGAGACCAATGCTGCACACCAACACGCTTCAGGCAAAAAAGATGAGCATGGATCTTTGTTCTGCTATCCCCTTGGCCAGGAGACTGCACGTCTTTTTGTCTACCCCTCACTTCTGGTCCCTACTCCTTTTTACGCTCAATCCGTCACACATCAAGGTCAAGGCGGTAAAGGGGAACAAGATGGATGAGGAGACACTGGGAGCGTAAAAGAGAGAGCCTTTCAGCCTGTAGCAGGCGGAGCAGAAGAGAGGGAGAGATGTGGCTGCAGCTCCATCCTCCATCTGGTCACGGCTAAGACTGAGAGCAGACTCATTGCACACAACCCCCCCCTCTCTCTCCATCACCCTTTCTCTCTCTGTCTCTCTCTCTCTCTCTCTCTCTCTTGCTTTCGCTCCAATCTTGGGAGATGCAGCGGGAGAAAGAACGACTGTGAGAGCTAATGAGTGAGCCGAAAGGGATGGCGAAAGGGATGGGAGACAAAAAACAAAGGAGTGTAGCTTTGAGACAAGGGTGAGGAGGTGACAATGCGGGTTGCAGAATGTAAAAGCAAAACGTGGACATCATAGGCTAAAGAGTAAAAATACATTGAAGAACAGGTGATTGAAGGCTGAAGAAGAGAAAACGGTGACAAGGAAAAGAAAACAATAATTTTAAAAAAGCAAGGAGGGCAGAGGATGCTCAAGAGATTAAGACAATATTATGTCAGATCTCTCATGAGATGCACCTACATTTTCAAAATGACCCAACATAGCAGAGGATAGAAAATGCAATCTATACAATACATACAATACATTGTAAACACTGCAGTAAAGTGTGGACAAATCAGCCAGTCGTCACTTTCATACATCACATGTAATTTACTCTTTTTCTTTCATTATTAGATAAATGATGAATACATTTACCCACTAAACATCTGTTTATCAAAGGCCAATTTAATAAAATGAATAAAAATGAACAACAACACATCTAGTCATGCTTACAAGTGACTTGAAGTCCCAAATATTCCCCAGCAGATGGCAGGCATCTTGTCCTATTTCATCCAGCAGGCTAATGTAAGTTTTATCTCACTTAATAATTGCACGATGTATGGAAAAGTAATATATTTTAAGAGAGAATATTAAGCAACTTAATCCTTAGTCAGGAATTCTGCATTCAGACAACCTCGCATCACCCCCTAAAAACATCTATATGTAAAAACATGTAATTTTACAGCGGTTCTGGCACTGAGGTGTATAATGAACCATGAGAAGCAGAAGAACAATGACACAGACCTTTAGATGGACAGTGATTGAAAGCAGAGAGAGCAATCTTTAACCCATTTTAAACAGCGGGTCTGAAGAAATCATCAAAATCAAAGACTGCGCATGTGTAGTGTAAGAGTTGAAACGTTAAAAAATGCCTACGTCTGTGCCACGGCTGCAGAAGGCCATTGTTAGCTGAATTTTCTACCTCTTCATGTGACATTGTCCGATATCATCATCTACAGCACCCCGGCATGCACATAGGTGGTTTATATGTGTCATCACGTACGTGCATGTTCACACATACGTAGGTGGGGATCAAGACTGTCGTGCACACATACAGTTCAGCTCCCTTGATATGCACACTTGGGTACACAGGTGTCGAGACTAGATTTATAGCAGAGGCGGGGCCAAGGGAGGGGGCACGAAGGGTGTGGTGGGGGATTGTGGCTATGACTTCATCCCAATAAAATTGTGAGTGGCACACAGGTAAGCTCAGTGGGGGCACAGGGAGAGAGACGGCAGATTTTTAGATGAGGTTTACATCAATTTGTCATGATGAAAAACTCATCCAAGACAGAAACAAATTGCTTTCTTGACAACAACTTGTAATACTCTGTCATGCACACATGCACACATTCACTCTCAAGAGCCCCTGCACATGCACATGCATGTCAACCAACAGTGATAGATTTTCTTCAGCAAGTCATTCATCATTGCCATCCTGCATCATTATACCTGCACATATCTCTGTAACTTTCTGTATACCTGCGCAATGGGTGAAAATCCTCCCGCTTTCTACAATGACTCCATTCAACCATCTACGCTTAATGTGGATGGTATAAAATTACACTCGATAACATACATGGAGAAGCGTTTAGGCATACATTTACTAGTCAGCATGAAAATGAAATAGAACATTATGTAAAGGTAAAATGACTGGGACTTCTCAGAGGACCAGTAGGATTTTGGTTTAAAGTAATCAGGGGGTGATTTGGGTTTTTGCTTTTAAAACACATTCCAAAAGAAGTGCCTGTTTCGTAAAGAAAGAGAGCACATAAGAATTTCTACCAGTTACATAAAGTATACCGCCTCACATTGAAAACAGATTCTCAATGGCGTGTCCAGTTCAACCAAATATTTCAGCACTATCTTAGCTGAAGATGACGCAATGATGACCTCGCAGTTCAGTGTCAGTAGCCCACGGGGTGAGGGAGATGCGGCTGAAGAGATGCCAAGATCCAGACAACGGAGTTTGCTGTGATGTATTTACTTGGCAACTGGTATAAATGCTACCACTTATTGTCAAAGTTAAGGTAGAAAGTTTTGTTGCTGTTGTTGTTTTCTGTGTTTTACATTGGATTCATGGTCAACTTGCGTTAAGAGTTTTATGATCGTTAGTTTAGAAATAAGACGTGTGGGTTTTTCCCCAGGTACTCCCAGAGAGACTAAATTGTGCTGAGGTGTGAATATGAGTGTGAATTATTATTTTTTTTTTTACTGTATATGTGCCCTGCTATGAGCTGGCGACCATTTCAGTGCGTACCCCACCTCTCTTATAAAGTCAGCTGGGATAGGCTCCAGCTCACGTACAACCCTGAGGACATGCAGTATCGACTATACAGTATATGGATAAATGGATGATAGAAACTGATAATACTTTGATTCTGGAGCTGATTAATACAATTTCCGTTAATTGTCATGGGAAAATTCTTTTTTTTTTTTTTAAATCAAGTCCAACAACATCCCCAAAAGTATTGGGTTCAACTTAAGCGATTCCACTGCACTTTGTGTTTATTTTACTATGTTTTGATAATGATCTCCAGTCTACACCAGCCACTCCCCCAAAAATAATTTCCTCAGTGATACATTTTCTCTTTCTTCCATCCAGGTTGCCTTTTATAACCCCCCCCCCATCTCTGGGTGTTCCTCCCCTTCACCTGCCTGCTGAACTGAAAGATGGAGGAGAAGAGAATGAAGGCGGGATGGAGGGAGGGAGAAAGAGGGGAATAGATGGAGAGGGAAGGTGTGCTGTAAGGTGCCCCCTTGGGTTGAACATGGTCATTTGTCATGAGGCTGAAAGCTTAAGAAAAGACTAGTTAACCTTTACAGCTGATCCCCGTGAGACACAGGAATAAACACAGCAAAGCAAAATGCCTCCCCCTGCCAATGTAGCAGCAGACACACATAAGCGCACACACACAGAAACACCCTTGCAAGACTCTTACGGCTGGTTTTAAAACACACGATCAATAGTGGTGAAAGCATTGCAGAAGAAGCCACCAGCACCCTTCACAACTCTTGTGCCCTTAAGAAAGCTTGGTTGTCTCCAAGGTCCTTTTCTTTCCCTACTTCATCCTCCCCCATCCTCACAAACCCCACAACCCAGCCAGAGTAATTAATCACCTCGTGCAAATGAGCTATTAACTAATAACCGACTGACATGCCTCTGCCTGCATGTGCACGCGTGTGTCTATGCAAGCATGTGTGAGTGTCACCAGGGCCACCCTCAACACACTCATGTGATTAATAAGGTTAAGCTCTTATTAGGCAGGGAGCACAAGCGGTACACCCACAAGCCCCTTGTGCATGCATTAAAAATAACAAAAAAGCTCAAATTTTCTTTGTCCAGCATAACGGATGTTGGCTTCATATGAAGCCTGATTTAAGGAAAAACAAACTAGAGCATGGGACAAGAAAAAACACATCATTCATTCATTTCACCATACTTTCTCATTACAGTACCAGCAAAATGACCCTGTATAATAATCACATTTCTGCAACGAGAAAGAAACATCTGCATTAATTCAGACTACTTTGTCAGTTAAACAAAATTGCACTTAAAAAGCCCTACAAGTGCAAGGAACTTGCAGTTTTATCGCTTTTGTCCACATTTTTCACTTAAATGTAGTTGTCAATGATGTTGACAAAACTCTTACAACCATGAAATGTATTAATTTCCAAAGAGGGAAAAAAAACAAATAAACAAACAACAGTAACAACGACCCTGGCATACACTCTCTGTCCTTCTCTGACCTTCGCACTTGAGTCAGTAACCATGGACAGCAACACAAAAGAGGCCTCTTTTGTAAGAAGTGCGATTATGCCTGAATCAGACTACAAGAAAAATTTGGTTTCAAATTTAACGATTACACTATGTCAGACTACTGCCATAAAATCTTGCCATATCTCGGGAAACAGTGGCAACACGACACGACATTTACTCCGATAGCACCGTATCCCGTCTTTTACGATCACTGCGCTTTATCCTGTCAAATCAAACACTGTCGGAGAGGCAGAACCAGAAAACGTGTTACCAGATACACCCGTTACCATGGCGATGATAACAATAATGTATCGTGCCAATGTATTGTATTGCGTTGGGGGGAAAAAAGAACAAAAAGAGGAAAAGGAAAAGCGTGGTGTCGTCACCGGTGCTCGGGAGTGGGCTGTCTATTTGTGTAAAATCATGCTCTAAAACTTCGGTAAATATTGGTCTGTACATGGGAATAAATGTTGGGAACAGCAACCAAGTACGTTGACAACGGCAAGCACGGGAGGCGAAGACCCAGTCACAATACGTAATCCTATTGGTCAACGTCAAGGTGCGCTGTCAGAGAGTTGTCGTTGATATGTCACACTACATGGAAGATATCCCAAAAAATCAAACATGCTAGACTTTTCATTTTGGCGTCATAAGGCTATCGTAGGGCCAAATCGTTGGTCGTGGATTATGTCACACTACAAGACGTTTTGTCGTTCTTGACAAAATATGTCAGGCCCAATCCGAGAAATCGTCCGCGATGGCTAATCGGGCCAATATCGCGACTAAAATCCTGTAGTCTGATCTAGGCATTACACAAATGCCCTTGCTCTGAAGACACACACACACACCCATACACACACCCACCCTCCCACACACACACACAGGTAGAGAATTGGTTACTTAAGAGCTTTACATAATAGCATTGTAGCATTGTGAATGCCACAGTGTGCACAAACAGTATGTGCGGTGCGTGTGTCATTACAAATATTACTTCTCCATGTCTCCGACCCAAACAGTATGTCCCTCTGGAGAGGTTTTGCACATATCGAGACTCATTTACATTCTCCCTTTTCCCTCTTTTTTTTTGTGTGTGCAGCTTTAGAAGTGAACAGCTGCTTAATGGTCATAGCTCTTCAGAGACAAGACTTTGGGAGGCACATTGGGGGCGAGCATAGATTTGTGGATACACACATATGCATGCATGCACGCACATGCACACGTGCGCACACACAAACTGAGGCACACAACAGGTATAGCCTTGATCAGCTCTGTAAGCAAATTGTGAACATTGACCAGATGTTTCCCTTCCCAAAAAGTGACATTGTAGCATTTTCACACTGTTCAATTTTACAACAATGGAAAACCAAGATTGGCACATACACTTAATAGCAGCCTATGTAATACAAATAATGAAATTCTCTAACATATACTGGTGACAGATTGACGACTATAAATTGCCCGTAGGTGTGAAACTGAGTGTTGTTTGTTTATATGTGCCCTGCGATTGGTTGGCGACCAGTTCAGGGTGTAGCCCGCCTCTCGCCCGAAGATAGCTGGGATAGGCTCCAGCACGCCCGCGACCCTAGTGAGGATGAGCGGCTCAGAAAATGGAAGGGCTGGATGGATACTGGTGACAGAATATTTATCAATAAAAGAATGGTACATATTGATGTAGCCGCATTTACCAAGCAGCTGATTTTGGTCCTAATTCTGTGCCAGGCTGATATCATTAACATATTTGGGCTCTCTGAGCTAAATACATGGATGGCTGCACAGAAAGAGCAGTGGAGGGTGTGTGTAATACCTATTTTAAAAAGCAAGAGGGGGGATTGAATCTGGATTTTGTGGAGTACAGAAGGTTGAGCGCTTACTTTAATTATAGCTAGAGCCCGAAATTTCACATTTTTCCCGATTTTTACTACATCACACGAGTCCAAGTCCAAATAGAAAGAAAAAGGGTTGATCATTGTTTCAGCGATTTGACTGCTTGACTCGTGTGAACAAAAACACACACACGCATGCACGCTTGCACATACACACACGCACGCACAAACACACACACACACATGCCTAAAGAAGGGATTTGGCAAAGTCACAAAGAGTGAGAGAAGGGTTATAGTCTCGTAGTGTGAAGCGTGGAGAGCCGTCATGGCACCGATTTGTGCAGCAGGGAACTGCATGTTTTTTCATTTAGACAATCTACCAAAAACACCTCTGATTGCAAAAAAACAAAACAAAAAACAAACAAACAAACAAAAAACTTGATGCAATTAAACAATACAATTGCGGATAATTTAACTATAAAGTTAGTATTATTTTTAAAGGTGGAAGCATGTGAAATGTTTGCTTTAGGTTTATGGCACAGTCTCACAGTATCGACGTAGTATTTTCTTAAACTAGACCCTGCAAAACTATCAGAAAAGACCTGATTTACAGCATCCAAATAGGTTGTTTTCTTCGTAACCAGACGAAACATGTTCATTTGAAATAATATCAAAGTTAAAATCAGTTCAATTTATCTTCAGGGCTCTTACTGACATTTTCTTTCATTTCATCAACTTTCATTAAAACTCTCAGCAATATTTCTTTGTCAAAGTAAGAACTGTATTGATTTAAAAAAAATATCTAGCACAAAGAGACTATGTTGCTAATACCAAAGGTTGGATCATTATGTCCATGTTCTTCGACAGAGCTCTACTGGGCCCAATTGTCGATTGATCCCCTTCAAACTTTAAAATATGTTCTTGTGACAAAACAAGAAGATATTGATATTGACTGAGACAAAATAAACATGGAAGCTCTCAAATGTAGAGAGTGATTCGCTTCGTCAAAGCAAGACCCAGGCTGAAAGGTCACAATATGAAAGTTTGTGAAGATGGGGGAGGATGAAAATGCAGTCAGATGCAGTAACTCTCAGCTTTCTAAAAGTGACATGACATAGACCCGGAACATATCAACAAATTCATTCAACTCGTGATGAATTAACAGATTAACAAATTATTTTGATGAGGAACGTTTTCTCTTTGTCACCATTCAGTACAAACTCCAATATAAAATAATCAGTGATTTATTTCATTTTAATGTACTTTTTTGTTAGTTTCACCATTTTTAAGCAACTTTTTTCCCCCTACTTTGTTTAATTATCTCCCGGGGACAACACCCTAGCTGCAACATTTGTATGACTCTAACCACTGATCAGTTAGAAAAAAAATGCCACAAATACAGATCAGATGCTATAGTATGGTGCTGATAATGAGAAGCAGAGTTTGGAGGAATCAATAGGACAAGCAGGGGACATGGGAGCTCTAACATGGAGACAAATGACCTCCCAACATCACAGAATTGGTGAGCCTGGGGAGAGGCGAGTAAATAAAGGGCAGGATTCTCAGGATAAAGAAGGCCTGAGACATGGTGAGCAAGATCAAACACAAGAATTGATGGGCTTGTAATTTTGTTTTTTCTGCCCTCTAAAGATGATAAATCTCTCTATAGGGATTTTAATCAGATTCCAACAAAGAGTACCACTGAAACAAACCTGTCACGGATAAGTAAACAGTAAACAGCTCAAACAAACGAAAAGCCTGTGTGAATTGCTTCTCAACATGAAAGATACAGAAATTCAAAGAAGCCCAAGTTTTCTGTCATAGCTAAACATAATTTTCAATCATTTGGGGGGACAAACCCAAAGACACTTGCGAAAAGTGAATTCTGAGACTATAATGCTTTTTGTTTCACCAACTAAGGACAAAGTAGCTGGTTTACACCCACAAGAAAAAAAACACCTGTGAAAAGAGAATTCAGCCGGCCTGCACACACCGGGGGTGAAAATGTGCGTGAGCTCATTCTCTGAATGAATTGTGCACGCTCTAAACAGTTATCTTTAGTCGATAAGTAATTTCAATGCGCGAGGCTTGTAGATCACACAACATTAATTCATTCCAATTTGACACGCTTAAATTCTCAATAAAACAAGAAATTCACAAAACATAACACAATGTGGGCTAAACTAGAACAATAGGGAGGGATGTACAGTGAGAGGGGTGGAAAAGGGGCCACAGATGAGTTTGGGGGTTTCTGTCATTATGATACATGAGGAGAGTAGGGTTTCCCAAAAGGAGATGTGTAAAAATAGGATTTCACCTATCCCCTGACACTTTTCCTGTCTGCCCATTTATCCAATCACGGGTCTCTTCTTGCCCTCTGATATCTTCTCCCAACGTCCTTCCTACCTCCTCTTGATCAGACCTGCAGGTTTCATTTGTCTTCACTTTAGAATAATTCATAAACTGGATTGATTGCATATGAAAACATGCAAATGAATTGCAAGTGCATTTGTTTATGAAAACCACACACTACTCACACCAACTATTAATTTTCATGATAACCCCCTTACCAAGTTTCTTAGCCCATGAAATGAGCAGCTAGGCTGTGCGATGAGCCAGAGCCACTTTCCAGAAAAGCCAGATTACAATGTCTGATACATTGTCAAGAAGAACCACTATCATGCAGAAACTCACACATTTCCGGCAGGTGTGAAAGCGTAAGGTAAGCAGAGCTGCATTGAGTTTTGCTGGATGCACAGATTAGCCTAATATAAGCAGCATATACTTGATTGCTCGTTGAAGTTGTTGACATGATGCCACGGGTTTTTGTGTTTGATAACGTTTCCATGCCCCACATACACACAGTATACTGTGTGAAATGCTGCCTCCACTGCGATTGGCTGGCAACCCCGCCTGCTGCCCGATGATAGCTGGGATAGGCTCCAGTACGCCCGTGACCCGAGTGAGGAGAAGCAGCTCAGAAAATGGATGGATGCTGCCTCCAAAAGTAAAAAAAAAACTATTTTATTCTATTTATAGGCCTTGTTGTTTTTCTTTTCCCTCTCACTCTGGGCTCTGCTCCTGCAGGTAGAAACCACTCCAGTAGCAACACTCAGACTAAGCCCCCAGTTGTCATGGTAATGAAAGCACGCAGATTTGAAAAGGACACTTTCACACCCCACGCCCACCTAGCCACACCACCGACCACAATCACACCTCTGACTTCTGCGTTAACCATCCACGAACAGGATGTGAGACGCATCTTCAAACAACAAAAGACAAACAAAGCGGCAGGCCCAGACCATGTGTCCCCCTCCTGCCTCAAAGTCTGTGTGGACCAGCTCGCTCCAGTCTTCACACAGATTTTCAATAGATCTCTGGAACTGTGCGAAGTACCATCCTGTTTCAAACGCTCCACCATCATTCCAGTCCACAAAAAACCTATAATCTCGGGTCTAAATGACTACAGGCCTGTCGCCTTGACATTTGTGGTCATCAAGTCCTTTGAACGTCTCGTGCTGGACCACCTCAAGAGCGACACAGGTCCCCTGCTGGACCCCCTGCAGTTTGCCTGCCGAGCGAACAGGTCTGCAGATGATGCAGTCAACGTGGGATTGCACTTCATCCTAGAACACCTCGACAGTGCAGGGACCTACGCGTGGATCCTGTTCGTGGACTTTATCTCGGCGTTCAACACCATCATCCCTAAACTCCTTTCCTCCAAGCTTCTCACCTGCCATCTGCCACTGGATTTACAGCTTCTTGACAGGCAGGACACAGCAGGTGAGGCTGAGGGAGACCACCTCATCCACCCGCAGCATCAGCACTGGGGCACCCCAAGGTTGTGTCCTCTCTCCGCTGCACTTCTCTCTCTACATGAACGACTGCACCTCAACGCACCCGGCTGTCAAACTCCTGAAGTTTGCAGATGACACCACTGTCATCGGCCTCATCAAAGACGGTGACGAGTCTGCATATCGACAGGAAGTGGAGCGGCTGGAGCTGTGGTGCGGACGACACAACCTGAACACGCTCAAGACTGTATTGATGATCGTGGACTTCGGGAGGCATCCTTCGCCACAGCTGCCCCTCACGCTGTCCAGCTGCCTTGTGTGAACCGTCGAGACCTTCAAGTTCCTGGGAATTACAGTCTCTCAGGACCTGAAGTGGGCGATCAACATCAACTCCGTCCTCAAATAGGCCCAGCAGAGGATGTACTTCCTGCGGCTTCTGAGGAAGCACGACATGCCACAGGAGCTGCTGAGGCAGTTCTACACAGCGGTTATCGAGTCAGTCCTGTGTTCTTCCATCACAGTCTGGTTTGGTGCTGCTACAAAAAAGGACAGACTCCGACTGCAACGGATAATCAAAACTGCTGAAAAGATTGTCGGTACCCCCCTACCCACCCTTGAGGACTTGCACGCTGCCAGAACTAAGACAAGAGCGTGCAAAATCCTCTCGGACCCTCCACATCCCGGTCAGCAGCTCTTCCAGCTCCTTCCCTCAGGTAGGCGCTGCCGATCAATGCAAACTAGAACTAGCAGACATTCCAACAGCTTCTTCCCTCTTGTAATCAACTTCTTAAACAGCTAACCTACAATTCCATTGCAACATGCTGGCAATTTTTTTTGTCTTGAGTTTGTTGTCACATTTCTGGAGGGCCAATTATATATTACTTGTGCACTCATTGAAGTAGTCTCGCCACGCTGCATATCTGTTGTTGACCAATGCAGGCCACTCATGCCAGAGTAGCATCTGCACCACTTGCACACCAACTGAGGAGTATCTGCAACATTTGCACAATCAACATTGTCCCAGACTATCGCACTACTAGTCACTTTAAACTGCATACATTCCTTGAAGTCTCGGCACCCTTTGCACAATGGTCATTGCACCGGACAATTGCTATATTAGTCTTTCAAACTGCTCTAAGTGCTAGAGGACTCTGCATCTTTTTGCACAATTGTAAAACAATTAAATTAAATTTGTAGTGCATTACCAGATAACTAGCAACCCTTTATTGCTCAGTGACTGTTTTTGTCAATGTCTTTATGTCTCAATAGTGTTCTCTGTCAATTGACTGTCTGTTGTCGTACTAGAGCGGCTCCAAATACCGGAGACAAATTCCTTGTGTGTTTTTTGGACATACTTGGCAAATAAAGATGATTCTGATTCTGATTCTCCTACTGGCCTAGAAGTACTGTAAATGGGGCGGGTATACTCACTTGCAAGAGAGTCTCCTGAAAATGTTTAATTCCACATAGACAAGATATAGGGTATGTAAAGTGTTCTATAACTCTTAATGTGTCATGAACGGAACAGAGGATAGGACCCAAAAATACACGACTCCAAAACAAATGGACAGTTACAAAAAAGAGAGGTTTAATATACGGGCAGAGGTCAGTATACAGCCAGGCAATCCAAAAAAGGCAACAGTATCCAAAAACGTGATGCAAAAAGGCGAAGTCGATAATCGGAACAGGGTCTAGTCTTACTGTGAGTCTGTGATGTGGAAACAAGGAATGCTGGAATGCGACGACAAGGTAGAACGAACTGGCGACTAGAAAGAATGAGACACGAGGTTAAATGCAAGGGGCAATTAGGGTGAACGAGGCACAGGTGGTGAAGATGCTTTCAGGAGCAGGTGTGTACGAGACAGGGGGAAGACAACAACCGGAACACACACCCATGAAATAATGTTTGGGGTATTTTGACAAAAGTACATCAAAGACCTGTTAAAAACACCCTGGAAAGCTTTTAAAACAAAATACACAATATTGTATGTCTCCGTAAAACTCTGAACTATAGCGTTCAAACTAGAGCGTGTTATGATCAAAGCACATCATTCTGTGGTTCTAAAGCATTAAATGACACAACAGCACAAAAACTGTAATTGAAACAGTCCTTTTATTTAGAAAGTTACATTTACCAAGAGTCAATCTTCATATGTCTTACTTTTTTTCTGATCAACAAAACCCCTCTCTCTCCATTCCTCTGCACTCTCTAGAGAGGAAAAACAAACAACTGTCAGGGTCAAGCCTCCAGATGAATTCCAAATGACTTTGAAGGGCAGGGGGGCCAACCAACTTTCTTATTACACACACGTGCTAACATGAAAACTAGCACACTAGCAGCATTCCATTAATGTAGTCCACTTTAAGACCCCCACACACATAGAGCAGCTGCTCTTTGAATCAATACTGAATTTTAAGTCAGCCGACTGTCAAGGTGAAGGAGGTGAACGACTTCAAAGTGTGTGTGCACAAATCTGGATAGGCATGTGGTATGTAGCCATGCGATGACACCGATGGCATAAAGCTCAGACAAAAAGTATGTACAGTGAAAACAGCTTCATAGACACTTTCCAAAAAACAAAAACATCAATTTATCTCTCCATCAATGCCTCAATCTGCACCTAGATGTTCAAGATGAGTAGATCAATCATTTTTCATCATATCAATCATTATTATGTGACATTGTCTGTCTGTCAACTTTATCCACTTAGGATCTGCCTCTATTCATCCATCACAGGTAAGCGAGAACTTTACTCAATGCAGTGGAGCAAAGGTAAAGGTTAAGTTGCTCCAGTATTCCTAATGCTATATTACAACTAGAACTAGGATTGGGCATCATTTAAACATGAGCGGTTCCGATTTCGGTTCGTTGTTTCGATTCCAATTACAAACAATTCTAAATTCCAATTATTTTAGGGTGCAGGGTCAAAAAACTTTACATGGTTTAAAAAAGGAGTGTCCAAATTATGGCCATCCATTATCTTAGCAGCCCGCAGCATCGACTAAAATGAACATTTGACACTGCCCGTGTCATTTGCCTGCACTGTACTGCAGTACTTCCTTCCAATACTGGGTGGCAAGGAAGGAGAAGTTTGTTCTCACCCCTCACTTCCTTGTTTTCATCCATTTACACATCATTACGTAGTGCCACTGGCCACCCCAAAATCCAGAAAAAATGTTGATGTTTTGCATCCATCCATCCATCCATTTTCTGAGCCGTTTCTCCTCAATAGGGTCGCGGGCGTGCTGGAGCCTATCCCAGCTGTCATCGGGCAGGAGGCGGGGTACACCCTGAACTGGTTGCCAGCCAATCGCAGGGCACATACAAACAAACAACCATCCGCACTCACATTCACACCTACGGGCAATTTAGAGTCTCCAATTAATGCATGTTTTTGGGATGTGGGAGGAAACCGGAGTGCCCGGAGAAAACCCACGCAGGCACGGAGAGAACATGCAAACTCCACACAGGCGGGGCCAGGGATTGAACCCGGGTCCTCAGAACTGTGAGGCTGACACTCTAACCAGTCGGTCACCGTGCCGCCTGATGTCTTGCAAGCAGTTTTTTTTTTTTTTTTTTACCTATACAGTAAATAAAAATAAACACTTTACCTACACTGATGGATTAGTTAATTGTGTTAAATATATTAAAGTTGTCAAAAGCGGCCCTTGTCTCCTTCGATTTTTCCGTATGTGCCCCTTGCAAGAAAAAGTTTGGACATCCCTGGTTTCAAAGAAGCAGTTATTTGTGGATTGATTTGTCTGACTTTGTCTATGAACTTTTATGAAATAAGTTTAGACTTTTTATGAACTTCACTATTAATTTCTCACAGGGTATCAATTTTCTTTTCACATGAGTATACATTACACTTTGCAAGAAAGCTTTATATTTGAAAACCTAATGAAAATAGATTTTGACATGAGTGTCTAATGCTGCTTGATGTAAAACATGTTGCAAAACCAGTGGCTGATGGTCGACCACTCATAAAAAGTTGTTGAACCACAAGGAATAGTTCTGTCCATTTCGGCAACGTCCTTTGGTGTGCTTGGGCCTTGGTCTTTTCCAAGTCTTTGATTATGACAGCCAGATCAGAAGAAATGTATGTGTGTGTGTGTGTGTCCGTGTGTGTGTTTGTCACAAGAGGCAATGACTCCGTTATGAGACACAGCCACAGATCGAGTTCCACTTTCAACTTGAAGCCCAATACGTGGGCCTGAGAACACAAAAGGAGGATTTTGTTTTTAAACACATGACGTAGATGAGGGAAAGGGATGAACATGGACACAGGTGCGTGGGTGAACTGGGAAGAGTGAGTAATCTCCCAATTTTCATACTTCTCTCATCCCACAGCACCAATCTTTGGATAGATCCTTAACACACACGGTCAAGAACACTCAGGGCTAATTGCGACCGGATTTGTGTGTGCGTGTGTGTATATATGTGTGTGTGTGTGTGATTATGTGCGTGTAGTGAGAGTTGGTATGCCTAGGTACAAAATGGAGCTAATATCACAGACACATTATTGTGATTTAATCATCCATCCATCCATTTTCTGAGCCGCTTCTCCTCACTAGGGTCGCGGGCGTGCTGGAGCCTATCCCAGCTGTCATCGGGCAGGAGGCGGGGTACACCCTGAACTGGTTGGTGATTTAATCAGTCATATCCAATTATTTGGAGACTGACACAATACACTACTGCACATGTACCACCATACCACCACACTGACTTCTAAAAAGTCGAGCATGTAACTGTATTGACAGCTTCATTGAGTGCAAACAATAAATTTTTGTGTGTGTGTGTGTCTTGGAGGGTATTGGTGGGCGGAGTCTCCTGCATCGCACCTGCCAGCTATCATCATCAGCGGGGGTATTTACAGTAGGAAGTTGTGGAGTTATTGTTCATTCCTCGTCGCCATCACTATTGCCTACTTTGTCTCTCTTGTACATTCTTCTTGTTTTTCACCCAGTCGTTCCTCTTGTCTCCTGCTTTTTTCGTGTTTTCTGTTCTCGTTATCCATACTCAGCCGTATGTAGGTTTTTGAGTTGTTGTTTTCCGACTAGTAGATACAGCAGCTTCCTCCCGTTGCAGTCCGTCCAACTCTTTTAGTTTCTTCTTTTTGACACTTTTTGTTCCACACGTTGACCTTTTGCCACGTCGATTTTTGTTGTCTGTATTCTCACGCTAGCCTGGATCTTTTGTTTAATAAATAGTGTGAAACCTGCACAGTTTGTGGTGCTTGCTTTGGGTTTCAACTCATTGCGTGTTCATGCGGTCTTGAGAACACACAATTTTGAGGTCCAGAACAAGCATCCATCCATCCAAAACCAAAAAAACGGATTTCATCAAAACGATCACTCTTGGTTTTGAATTACAATATCAGGTTGTGTTTTCCATCCAGCCATCCATTTTCTGTACCGCTTATCCTCACTTGGGTCGCGGGCATGCTGGAGCCTATCCCAGCTATCTTTGGACGAGAGGCGGGGTACACCCTGAATTGATCCCCAGCCAATCGCAGGGCACATATAAACAGATTCACACATACGGGCAATTTAGAGTCTTCAATTAACCTACGATGCATGTTTTTGGGATGTGGGAGGAAACCAGACACCACGGTGGACCACTGGTTAGAGCATCTGCCTCACAGTTCTGAGGACCGGGGTTCAATCCCCGGCCCCTCCTGTGTGGAGTTTGCATGTTCTCCGTGTGCCTGCGTGGGTTTTCTCCGGGCACTCCGGTTTCCTCCCACATCTCAAAAACATGCATGGTAGGTTGATTAACGACTCTAAATTGCCCGTAGGTGTGAATGTGAGTGCGAATGGTTGTTTGTTTATATGTGCCCTGCGATTGGCTGGCAACCACTTCAGGGTGTACCCCGCCTCCTGCCCGATGATAGCTGGGATAGGGTCCAGCACGCCCGCGACCCTAGTGAGGAGAAGCGGCTTAGAAAATGGATGGATGGATGGATGGGAGGAAACCAGAGTACCCGGAGAAAACCCATGCTGGTACGGGGAACACATGCTAACTCCCCACAGGCGGGGCTGGGATTTGAACTCCAGTCCTCAGAACTGTGAGGAAGATGTGCTAACCAGTTGTCCACCATGCCGCCCAGGTTGTTTTGATATGATAGAATTGGACAAGAAGATAGAGATAAACTTGTGCTCTGATGCAGTGCCGTTGTACACCGCTGGATAGTTTATCTCCTCAGATGTATTTAAAAACAAAGAATACAGGGGAGAAAACTAGCGAACTGTCGCCATGGCAATGGGCATGCCCTGAAGCAGCAGCAAAATAAAAAATAAAAATAAGTGCTGCTACAGGAGTGAGCTTCACACATTCACTGCCACTGACTGCTTAGAAGTCAAATATCCATGTTAACTGGGAGGCCTGGCACTGAATGAGTTAATGTCAAAATGAGCTTAAAAGGAGGGTGAAGATGAAGGAGGGAAAGGTGACTACTGAGAAAAATAAATCTGCCACCTTAGAAAAGATATGAAATCAACAGAACACGTAGACATGCTGTGACAATGCTAGTGCTTTTTTGTAGCTGTGCCTTTTTTTTTTGGCTCTCATTGTCTGACTTCATGCTATAGTTTTTGCTTTGGACCAGCGAATCACCTGATCAGTGTTGGGAAGTGGCAGCATTACAAGTACTGACATAACAAGTTTAAATATATTTCTCAGTAGCGTATTTGTAACGCTGCTGTTTTTAACATCAAATAGCTTTTCAGTAGTGAAAATCACATAACGCAGTCGCGTCCACAGAAGCTGCTTTTCCCCAGGCGGATCCAAACATTCCCTTTGATGTCACGTATCCGCCATTGACTGTGTATAAAAAGATGGCCACAAAAACTGATATTGCAGCGGAGCGGGATGGAAAGCGCCCAGCTGGAGACAATGACAGAGGAGGGGACAGAGATATGTAGTACAAGAATTCCCGAGGCCATACCTTAACAAATTCATGTTACTTTATCAAGTCCTTAAAAAAAACAGTTAAACTTTCTGGTGGTTACTGTGCAATTCCAAAAGGAAGCTCCTGTCAACAACCAAGATGTCCAACACAAATTTAAGGACAGACATTTAGATATTTCCCGGAATTAACAACAATCAACAGCTAAGCTATTCATCACAACTCAGTCAGCAAACATCAACAGCGCACACAGTGCTAAGTTGCAACGTGTTTTTGGCATCAGAAAATAATAATAATAAAATAATAATTAAAAAATGTGTGTGTGTGTGTGCACGCACATGCAGAGGTATGGAAAATAAGATGGATGAAGCACAAGTATGCAGGTTATTTTCTCTACAAATCTAGTCTATTTCCATGAATTTGATATTTGCTAACTAAAAAAAAGCATTTAATAGAATGATGATCAGATCTGCAACTATATTACATTATTTGTTTAGTACACGCCGGCACGGTGAACAACTGGTTAGAGCGTCTGCCTCACAGTTCTGAGGACCGGGGTTCAATCCCCGGCCCCGCCTGTGTGGAGTTTGCATGTTCTCCCCGTGCCTGCGTGGGTTCTCTCCGGGCACTCCGGTTTCCTCCCACATCCCAAAAACATGCATGGTAGGTTAATTGACAACTCTAAATTGCCCATAGGTGTGCATGTGAGTGCGAATGGTTGTTTGTTTGTATGTGCCCTGCGATTGGCTGGCAACCAGTTCAGGGTGTACTCCGCCTCCTGCCCGATGATAGCTGGGATAGGCTCCAGCACGCCCCCAACCCTCGTGAGGAGAAGCGGCTCAGAAAATGGATGGATGGATGGATGTTTAGTACATACTGCTCAGTTATGGTAATAACACCATGCTTTGACTGCATTAGTCCATGACACTGATATTGCAGTGGTACACTGGAAAATAAAATATAAGAAAGCTGTCACGTTTAATTATATATTTTTTTAAATTATGTTTGTGATTTAAATGTTTTTTTTATTGTTGTTGTTTTTTTATTTATTTGTAATTTTAATTTACAGCCAAAGAAGCTGATGCTTAAACGTATATTTTTCTCTGAGATAAACCAGAAAGATGCTATAAAACGCTTTTAAATAACAAAGGGAAAAAGCCAGTGCCTTGTGTGAAGCTTGTATGACTGTATATACGCACTGAACATCGCTGCTGTGCTTTTAAACTAAGCAAAGTTAGTAAGAGCGCACGTTTTGGCTAACACTGGTAATTGTTGCAACATTCAAACATTGCTTTACATGAACTAAAAGCTTTCAGGTTAAAAAAGGATACACTAAAGGAATTATTTTCATTGAATCATCAGTAAAATATTAAATGTGGATTTCGTTTTTTTTTTAAATTATGCAGTGTTTATTTTTTTCCGTGTAGTAAGAAGTATAAAGATTTTAGAATTAAGTGTTCATTTATGCAAAAATAGTACAATTACATTATTTTTTTCCCTGCTCCTTCTTTAAAACACGCTACACTCTGCTGTAGAAGCTTTGATGCAGTTTAGTTACTTTAGTCATTTTGTTCTAGTTTAGCGTGATACATTTCTATATTGGGTAGCTTCAGTGTAGTGAACCTACATTTAATGTAAAATAATAATAATTACATTTCCAAGTCGCTTGCCTGCACCTGATGTAGTAGGGCATAGCAACATATTTAAAAGATAAACAAGAAGGTAAAGGTCTTTTGTAGCATGAACTGATGATAATCTCTCCATCCATGCTCTACTGCTTATTCTGTTTAGGGGTCACTGTTGAGCTGGAGTCTATTCCGAAGGATCACCAGTCAGTGGCAGAATAACCGATCAGCAATCCGCTATCCTCTTGCGCTTAGAATAACCAATCAATGTCAATCAATTACTTAGATCTGATACGATACATAACAATCTCAGTATGTGATTCCAATGTTAAATAGTGACGGTAGCAATTTTAGTCTATTGACCAGCAGCTATAATATATGTAAATCCTTGCTGTAATGTATGTAAATCCTTAAATTTAAGACTTAAATGTTGTGGTGTATTATTTTATTTCTCTCCTAAAAATGTTTTTATCAATTTTTTGGCCGGTTTTAAGATTATTCATTGCCAACCAATTAAATGTTGATTTTTTGTTTCTTTGCTTTGTGTTTCGTAAAAACGGGTGTCAGTATAGAAATTTGTATGGAACTATTCACTGTGTAAAAGCAGCATATTTAGATAGCATGGCACCACTTGCTGTATTAAAGTAATGAAAAGAGTACAAGTGCCCCTTTATTTGAATGAGCTATGTAGTTAATATTTAATTATTTAAAAAATAATAGAGGCTTCTGCATTTCATCTGATAAAAGAAAGCTTTTTAAACATGGTTTTCAGTAAGGGAAGCAGAGAAGAGAGAATCTTTTTGTTGCTGATACCCACTGAGATGCCCAAGATTGCCTTATTACAAAGATCAACTAGGGACTTATGTATTCTATGCATTGTTATTGATTATGATGACTTTATTGTTGTCTGCCCTAAAATATATAGCCATGACTTTGCAAAGGATCACTGAGAAACAGGCTTGGGTATACATGCACTGACACATTGATCCGATTTAAAGGTGATTGGGTTGTGCTATTGATTGCAACTGTCTGGACAAAGCTTTTACTGCAGTGAGAGGGAGAGATATAGGCACTAAATAGTCCTGAGCATCATACTTGGAAAGTTGACATGACCAGAAAATGGCATCCATCCATCCATTTTCTGAGCCGCTTCTCCTCACTAGGGTCACGGGCGTGCTGGAGCCTATCCCAGCTATCATCGGGCAGGAGGCGGGGTACACCCTGAACTGGTTGCCAGCCAATTGCAGGGCACATACAAACAAACAACCATTCACACTCACATTCACAACTACGGGCAATTTAGAGTCTCCAATTCAAGCATGTTTTTGGGATGTGGGAGGAAACCGGAGTGCCCGGAGAAAACCCACGCAGGCACGGGGAGAACATGCAAACTCCACACAGTCGGGGCCGGGGATTGAACCTCAGTCCTCAGAACTGTGAGGCTGACGCTCTAACCAGTCGTCCACCGTGCCGCCAGAAAATGGCAGTACATCTCCAAATCAGACAAGATTTGGAAGTCGAAATGTCAGCTTCTCTTTAAATTTGGTTGTGGTGATCAAAGACAGTCAGATACTATCTGATAATTAGTCAGCTCTGAGTATTAAGTCTAATACGACAGTTTTCACAATCAGGGGTTAAAGGCTACAATATGGATTTACTCATCTTTTTTCTTCCCTCCTATCTGAATCGCTGCAAAACAAAGTTAAGCTATTAAAGTGAGTATTGAGAGGAGACACAATGGTTTGAAGAGAAATATTGACAGGAGCGTAACCATTTTTCTTTGCTTTCTTTTCCCCTGCTGTTTTTAAATTAGAATTTATTTCTTTGTTTGGCATCCATGCTGTGACTGAACAGCAAGGATGACTTCATGGATTTACAGTACATGAGTGAAATGCCACTAGCCACCCAAAGATTGTTTGGTCGGACTATATTAAACTCTGTGGAAAGGACAGGTTGTCTAATATCTGACACACAAAAGTGAACCATGCTGAGAGTGTTGTGTTCTGGTCAAGAAAATGACCAGCTGTATATTCCATGAAGGACAGGATAAGGATGCTTGTTGACAAAAATAAGGCTTCCAGTCAAATCATGTAGTTCTCAAATAATGTACATTAAAAGCCTACTGTATATGTTAGAGATGATGACTGTACCCAAAGTAAACCGTTTGCACCTTTTCCAGTACAAAAATGGTAATTTTGTTTTATCTTAGCATGTGGCACAACAAGAGAACAATTTTTTTTGCAATGACATATTTCAGGGCAAATCTTGAACAAGCAGTCTGGGTGTAAGCATTTGGAGCATTTAGAGGGCAGACCAACAGCAATGTCGGTACAACATGAAACTGCCCAACCATAACTGAGTAAACAAATAATGTGGCAGCATCAGCAGATGTAGATTTCCAAATAGTAAGGTATCATATCCACATAACGACTTGATGTGCGGTACAGTATGTGGGGGAAAAAAAAGTACTGAGACACCTGGTCATGTATTTATGGTTTCTTATGGGTGGAAAAGGACGAAAGTTGCCCCCTTTTGGTGCTACAACAGCTTCTACTGTTCTGGGAGGATTTTGTACATTTTGTCTATTTATCAAGAATCAGAATGTGTGAGTTCAGAGGTTGGGCAAAAGGGCCTTGCTCACAATGTCTTTTAGTTCACCTCAAATGTGTTTGAAGGGGTGAGGTCAGGGTTCCCACTTCTTCAACACTCATCCAAACATGTTTTGCCAAAAACAAAGCCCCAAATATCTTGCTAGGATGGAGAATTAAGATTCAAGCAGATCCAGGTAGCCTTACCCAAACCCTTTTTGATTAATGGATTAAGAGTTGGGGGCATGGTGGACGACTGATTAGATCCTCTGCCTCAAAGTTCTGAGGACTGGGGTTCAATTCCCGGCCCCGCCTGTGTGGAGTTTGCATGTTCTCCCCGTGCCTACATGGGTTTCCTCCCACATCCCAAAAATGGTAGGTTAGTTGAAGACTCTAAATTGCCCGTATTGTGTGGATGTGAGTGTGAATGGTTGTTTGTTTATACGTGCCCTGCAATTGGCTGGCAACCAGTTCAGGGTGTACCCCGCCTCCTGCCCGATGATAGCTGGGATAGGCTCCAGCACTCCTGCGACCCTTGCGAGGATAAGCGGTTCAAAGAATGGATTGATGGATGGATGGATTAAGAGTTGGTCTCTCACCTTTGTCCATATTGTATCAAACAATGTCTCACTTCCTGCACATTTAAAAATAAACAAGGAATTGCACAGGAGATATCACAAGGTGATGCCAAGCCTTACCTCACCACTCTGTGTGGTGCCCCACAGCATTAGGCTATATTCAATAAAACAGCATGGGGCAGAGATCGATATGGATTAAAACTCTGTGTGAAGTTACTTATTGACTCCTCCCCTATGTTGTCTGAAGCTAAATGTGTGCAACTATTATCATTGATTGCAGAATTTTAACCTATTACAACATAAAGGAAAAGTGGAGTCCAGTGGTAAACCAGTGTGAAGTGAGGGCCATTACTATAAAAAAAAAAAAAAAAAACAACAACAAAAATGAAAACCGCCACCACATCTTCTACGCGCCGATATATCAAGCTGCTTAGAATGCTGCTTGGTGGGGGAGCTGAAATCGGAGTCACGTTCCACCTGCCGCATCTCGACCAAGACACACACACACACACACACACACACACACACACAGTGACAGGCCTGGTGGTATAGGTCTCAATCCCCCTGGCAGTGCTGGACTCCCCATAGCGCTCTGCAGGATTTCAAAGATAATCCAGACGCTCACAGACAGTCACTGAATGTTAATCTGAAGCCATCTCTTTAAGTGTACTGTTAAATCTCAATCGTACTCTCAATCATTCCTCCTCCTTATACACACCTGCCCCCACCCCTTTATCCATGACTCTCCTTTCTCTGGCTGAGTCCACTAACATCTTGCCCACACCACTCCTCTATCAATCATCTGATTTTAACTATGCTTTCTCTTCATCCCTGATTTTCCAGGATGCTATAAAACCGCATTATCACGCTCCTCTGTTTTCTCTCACGGCTCAGCACACTATCAAATGTGCATCTATCCTCTCATTTTCAAGAAAAAACATGCGTCAGTCTGTCATAATGACTCTGCAGGAAAGAGGAAACGGATCAACCAGCCGAGACTCTTTTTTTGACTGTGCTGAATGAGTTCTATTTCTTTTTTTAAATGCACATTTGATTATCTTTTGTAAATGATGACATTGATTTTCATTTCTTTTTATTTGTATTTTAGAACAAAGTGACAGCTGCTGGAACAGTTCCTTCTAAAAATTATAAAAACAACCTCTTAATATGAATTCTGTCAAAATGATACAGTATATGAAAAGTGCATCTCAGTATTCATATAAACACTTTTTACTTGTACTGTTTGTTCTCAATTATTTCACCAATCCTCACTCGGGTCGTGGCTCAGCTAGGGCCTTCATAAGTAATTTCCATCCTATTCATAGTTCTTATTTATTCTTATGTTCATGAGAGTCTTTGTTCTTACGTTTGTCTTCTGTTCAGTTCTTCAAATGTGTGTAGTTTAAAAACTTTTCCTTCCTGTTCTTGTTCTCAACTTGTATGGTTAGCGTATCGTCTTTTTCGCTTATCTCCTTTTTGGCTGAGTGTTTTTGTTCCGTTATTGCTTCACTTAAATTTATTTATCTGTCCTTTAGCATTTTCCCTTGAGTAATTTTGTCTCGTTCCCGTTGTGTTTTCGTTTTACAGTTATTGTATTTTCGTGTCAGCCCTTTGCTGATGTAGTTTTTCATTTCGTACATATCTTTGCTCATATTGTCATGCACTCTCGGTTAAATAAAATTATGGCTTATTTGCTCCTTATATTGTGTTGGCTCTGTTTTGGTGTTCTGTGGATGCAATAGTCTTCACGTGACATTAGGAATCTTCAATTAACCTAACATGCATGTTTTCAGGATGTGGGAGGAAGTCGGAGGACCCGAGAAAACCCACACAGGCATGGGAGTACCTAGCATTAATCAATGCCGGGTATTTGTTGCTTAAGGAATTAAATTATTTATTATTAATATTATTTATGAAATTATTATGGTTGTCATTAATTGTTGCTGTCCATCCATTATTTGAGCCGCTTATCCTCACAAGGGTCACGGGAGCGCATGAGCCTATCCCAGCTATCATCGGGCAGGAGGCAGGGTATACCCTGAACTGGTTGCCAGCCAATCGCAGTAATTGTTGCTGTATATGCACCTTTTAACATCGGGTTAGGTTTTTTGTTTTGTTTTGTTGTTTTACGATGACTGAAAGAGTTGCAAGAATGACAGTAATAAACCAATGAAAACGGAATATTAAGGACTATTGGTTACATAGAGTACACTGAATAAAAATATAAACCCAACACTTTTTTCCTCCCAATTTTTGCGAGCTGAACTCAAACGTCAGAGACTTTAAAAAACTACTAAAAAAAAACAAAAAAGGTCTGTTTCTCTAAAAAAGGTTAGGAAACCCATCAGTATTTTGTCTGTCCACTATCTGTCGCACCCGATGCAACACATTTCCTTCATATTGAGTTGATCTGTTGAGCCATTCATCCACGACCAGCACCTCATTTTGCAGCATGATAATACACAGCGCCATGTTGCGATTATCTGTAAACCATTTCTGTAAACTGAAAACATCCCAGTACTTGTATGGCAAAGAATAATTGCTGGACGTGTCGCTCATTGAGCATGGTTGGGATACTCTGGATTTGAGATTTGACAGTGTGTTTCAGTTCCTGGCAATATCAAGTACTTTTGCACAGCCAATTAAAAGGAGTCGACCAACATTCCATAGGCCGCGATCAACAACCTGATCAATTCTATATGATGGAGATTTGTTGTACTGTGTTAAGTCACACCAGATATTGATAACAAACACAGACTTAGTCAGGTTCGTGAACATTATTTGAGAGAAACAGGCCTTTTTTGTACATAGAAAAAGTGTTAGATCTTTGAGTTCAGCTCATGAAAAATGGGAGCAAAAGCAAATGTGTTTATATTTTTGTTCAGTGTAGATATTGATGTAAGGCAGCTCGGTGGAGTAGTGCTTAGCATGTCTGTCTTATAGTGGAGAGGTGTGTGTTGCATGTTCTCCTATGCATGGGTTTTCTCCTGTTACTTTCTCCCACATTCCAAATACATGCATGTTCTGTCAATTGATGATTTTAAATTGCCCATACGTAGTTGTGAGTGTGAATGTTTATTTGTCTATATGTGCCCTGCAATTCACCGGAGACCCATCCAGGGTATATCTCCCCACTTGTTCAGTCAGCTCAGATAGGCTCCAGTTCACCTGCGACCATAATGAGGACAAGCGGTTAGAAAAAAGATGGATGGAGCTATTGATACTCTTCAGTGCACACACTTTCTTTTTTCTGCTACTTATTCAACTGTAGGGATCAGTTTATGGTCTATGGATAAACTGTGGTAAATTTCAGCGCTCGTAATACCATTGTTACTGTACCTTATTTATCTGCATCTCTGAAAATAGTAATTGTCTTTCAGCTTCTCCCATCCATTACACAAACCAAAGCTGACAACAACAACAAAAAAGAAAACATAGACCGTAGAAAAATGACAGGAAGAGTACAACTAAGAAGGAAAGGACAAAGAAGAAGCGAATTAGACTCAAATGGCGAATGACATTGAAAAGTCAGACGCAGTCAGTCAGTGCTACAGAAAAAAAAAAGATGTTTTTTCCAGAAGAAATTTTACTTTTACAACAGTTCATTGAGTTATTCTGTTTGCTTCTTTTTTTTTTGGGGGGGGGGGGGGGGGGGGGGTTACCTGTTATTGCTTTCTACGTTTTCAAAGTGACTCAATTTACAAGTATGGCAGAAACAAGTCAGGAGAGGCAGAACACCACTGGCCTTGCATTACATTTATGATTACCCTACAAATTATAAAAAACAAGAACTTTGTAATGTGCTGAGTTGTGCTGCTTGTGTTCTTCTACAGTATATAATCTCTGTGTCACAATTGGGGGTTTTGAAGTCACTGGAGGCAAGGAAGTGGAGGACCCAAGTGCAGGGAAGCAGGGAGGCAAGGCAGGTGATGATATTTCATTCCAAAAACAAAGATGGAAAACAAGGTACATGGGAAACTATAAATACTAATTTAACAAAGTCCAAAAAATCTATAATCAAAGTAACAAAGAAACATGGAAACCAAAATATTGACCACTAATCAACATGACAGGATATGGAAACATGGGGTGAGACAAGATTACCTTTGACATATGACAACTGACAATGACACCTGACATGGACAATGAACCGACAAGAAGTGAACGAAACCAGGGAACTAAAGACAAACAGATTGACGAGACAAAGAGGAACACCTGGACAAGACACGAGTGGCTGGAGGGAGCTGATTGGTCGACATTAGGTAGAAGGTTGACGAGAACAAGTGGACACAATAACTAAATGAGCACACAAGACGTGTAAAACATGGAACAAAAGAAAACTAAACACAACCCAAACCAAAACAGACCATGACACGCTGCCTGGTGAGCCTATTGAGCTGTTATTTTAAGACTATTACTTATGCCTGAATTTGAACTAATTTGTGTTATTTTATGAATATGTAATTCAAAATTTTGTTTTATTTTAAAGTAATATTGTTGGGAAATATCTAAATGTGCACATTCCTGTTTTATATTTTATTATTTGATGTTTGTGCTGTGATTTCACTGATTTGACACCAAATAGTATTTTATTTATTTATATTCTTCAAAATGAATACTTATTCGTTGTCAAGTAATTATTTGGAGGGCTACTCTTTAATTTTACTCAAGTCATTATTCTAAATAAAGAAAGAGTAATCTTACTTGAGTACAATATTTAGCTACTCTACCCACCTCTGATCAGGTGTCTGTAAAACAAACAATTATATTACCATGCTTTCTGAAATACACACAAATTCGCTCAGTTAGGCATCCGAACAAAATTTGATGGCATAGTGTCGAGAGTGGGGCAGAGTTGTGAAATTATAACAAGATGAGCAATTATAATTTCCAAAAGACTGGAGGATGATGTTATATTCACATTTGCAGCCCAGATAAAAGCTATTAGATGGTGTGCAACTGCCTCTATTATCCAGGTATCAACTATATAGCCATACAAAAGGAGTCAATTATTGAGGCACAACATCACAGGAAACACAACCACGTAATAAACATGGAGAAAGTTGGGGTGGGCGGAGTATTTTAAGAGAGGCTATTAGCAGCCATGACTTACTGATCACATAGTCTCCAAATGGATCATCATTCTCTTCATCATCTAGATAAGGTGGAGGGGAAGGATGGAAGGAAAAAAGAAGAGAAAAAGAAACACAAAAAATTATGAGGAATCAGGACAAAGGCTCAAACAATATGAGTAAGAATAATCAAAAAGAAATTGCAAATGGACAACATAAAGAATGCTCAACCAAATGTATTCAACACAAATACTTTACACAGGCACTGTCTCTTTCATATACGCTTGATCAGAGCGAGATCACCCACCCTCTTGCTTTCTCTGGTATCTCTGATGATGACATGAGAGGCCATTAAAGCCCACTAAATTTTCCATTACAGCAGCAGCATAGTACTCTGTGCGTTAAAATTCCGGCGACAATGATATATCACTGGACTGGGGCCTGCATTTACCTGATTACACTGGTTCATACTGCAAATTAGACAGAATAAACTACTGTAATGTTTGACGGCGGTTATCTTAACTACATTTTCAAACTTTGTTTCCCATCAAACTGTCTTTTTTCCTTCATTGACTGTTTATGTATCATTTTCCTTTTTTTTTTAAATCTCAATTAAATTGCCCCAAACTATTAAGTAAACATCCACCTCCTTTGTCATAAATCAGAAATTACATCCGTATTAGATGTCAGTGGCATTTAGAAAGCACAATAAAGTCAGAGCGAGATTAGTAAGTACTGAGGGACATACAGTGGAGCGTAAAAGTCACCACCTTTCTGCTGACTCAATAAATTAGGAGTTCCTAACTTCCTCTAACATTAAGTTTGGGGGAAAAAAAAGGTGAAGCATGGGAAGGGTTTCAAGTCAAGCTGCTGTGTGGTAGCCGTACATGACCAATCGCAATGTCAAGGGCTTGATGTCGTGATGGAGTGAAGTGCACTGCCATTGGACTCCGGGCGAGTCTGAACATGCTGTGTGCAATTACTAGTGGTTGTCACTTTGTTGGATACCAGGAGAATTTGACCTCCTTGACTCTAATTTCCAACTATAAGGATAAGGAGGCATAAGGCAAGACAAGGTATTGTTTTGCAAATCATAATGGTTCAGCTTAGACATTTTTGGGGAATGGCCTTTTCTGTTCAACCACTGACTGTGCCCCATTGAACAAAGCGAGGTACAAGGTACTGTATATGGTTAGATGAATTTGGTGTAAAAGAGCACAGTTGGGATGAAGTGAAATACATAATATGATTGTATGGTCTCACAAATCCTCTTCTGGATGAATGGACAAAACAAAACACAAGAACGGTACATGTCATAAAATGAGCAGGTGACACGTTGGTTCCCATTGTGCATCTGTTATGCGTAAATATTTACACATACATTGGAAGTAAGGATGCAGGTACGTTTTCTATTGCATGGCTTCCTGATTCTTAAAGGGATATGGTAAGGGTCTACATAGGGGAGTGAGATGAAGCACATACTGTATGCCTGTATCAAACAACAATGTTTTTAGAATTAAACTACTAAAAAAGACTACGATTGAATCGGGTGTGCATCCTTATCAGTCACATGTAAGCAGATTCAATCTACTTTAAATTTTGTCAGTATACAGGATGTTAAGAAACAAAGGGATTAATTTAGATGCCAAATAATGGGTAGGATATTGTGCGTTCACTTTAATTCCAAATATCGGCTGCTAAATTGTGTGTTCACTCTGACAGATTACGCGTGATGTTGGCAACGTGTACAAGTGGTGGAGACTGCCGTATATAAAAGGGAGTTTTTTGCGCTTTATATAGCTCTGATGGTTTTCCATCCATCCATTTTCTGAGCCGCTTCTCCTCACGAGGGTCGCGAGCGTGCTGGAGCCTATCCCAGCTATCAACGGGCAGGAGGCGGGGTACACCCTGAACTGGTTGCCAGCCAATCGCAGGGCACATATAAACAAACAACCATTTGCACTCACATTCAAACCTACGGGCAATTTAGAGTTGTCAATTAACCTACCATGCATTCTTTTGGGATGTGGGAGGAAACCGGAGTGCCCGGAGAAAACCCACGGAGGCACTGGGAGAACATGCAAACTCCACACAGGTGGGGCCGGGGATTGAACCCCGGTCCTCAGAACTGTGAGCCAGACTCTCTAACCTGTCGTCCATCTTGCCACTTCTGATGGTTTTCATCATGGAAAATTTTAGAGCGCACCACAAGCGCATGTTTGAAGTGAGGGTATTGAAAGTGTAAGTGGAAGAGTCAAACATACTGTATTACTGATTTACAGAAAATAAAATGATAGCTCCAATAATTTTGGGGGAAGCCAGCAACCGCATAAAAGCCATGATTATTTTTTTTTATTTCTCTTATCCCAAGTGCCCATGCTGCAATAACATTGCGCTTAAACTTGGGACAGTACGCTCGAAAAAATGCTCTGGTAGATGACAGTATCAAATTAGTGTCACAGTGCGCTGAAATGACCAACGCGCAAGAAAATGTAGGGTTGAAAGAAGTTTTGACATAGGTGATAAGGCATGACTCCTTGTTGTGATTGCCTCCAATTCAGTCTTAGTTCTTTCAGAAGCTCCAAATTTGCATTGCTGAATTGACGATATGTTGCGATACTTTTTGTTAGTGGGATTTAAAAAAAATACAGTCAGCTCTCATTTTTCCTGTGCCTCCTCAATGTAGTTACGCACAGCAGTCCCATTTGCACCTGTCTTTCAGACACCATATTTAAATATGCAAAATCAGCCATCGTAATTCATCTCAGGTTGGATAAATAACGATTCTCATGCTAAATGCATCTGTTTAAATATTAATCTCCCATAATGCACAAAATGAACTGTGCTGCAATTTAGCATGTTTGGTAGATGCAATCCTGGGCATGCGCTGTTCCTAGATCAGCTTCCACATTTGTTTGCGTAAGCAATCAAATTTGCACCCGTTTTTGCGCAAGCAATCCATTAGTAAATCAGGCCCAAAGCAGTAAGGCTGGATACTTTCAAATTGTAAAAACAGTATTTAAAAAAAGTTCTTACTCAAAATTCTAAAGAGCTATACCAGCCTGAAATTATTTGCAATAAAAATCCTTGCCGGAGGCTTATGAATAAATCATTCAAATCCGCACAATTGAACTTGACAGTTCATGGTGAAGCATGGTCATTTACAGCACCTATGGGGAAAAAACAACAACCTGGAAAATCTCTGCGCACATCCAAATAAGAGCATAGGTATGTCTTGTAATTGATATGCTGAGTACTGATCCTGACTGCAGGAGATATATTGACCCTTCACCTAAAGACCGACCTGGACAGAGACAAGCTGCATGCATGTACATCCGTTTACCTCAATTCTTGCAGCACGTAGGAAAAAGTCCCTTAACCATGTGTAGTATGGAGACACATACAAACACATGGTCATCCACACAAAGGCGTGTGTGTGTATTTGCAAAAGCAGGCTGTCAGTGCTGTTCTTACACACCATTCATCACAAGCTACTAATTCTGTTAGACAATTGTCGAAGCGTTCGTTCCCCGCGTTGTTCTGTAAAAACTCATTCAGAGTCTAATTCCGCCAACGTTTCCAACAGACATAAACATATGCCGGCTCACGCTCAGTGAGCCTGATCACCACACAGACATGCACAGGTAGAGAGACCCTGAGGGGACAGTGTTGGTCTTGAGGGACTCCATCAGTCCAACAAAATAATTGCTGCTTGAATTTAAAGGACAGGTAGCACAGTGAAGTCTGTTTCTAGTGAAATTAGTGAGTGCACTGTAATTTTTCCCACGCTGTTCACTGCCCCGTAATTTGAAAATCCCTTATTCAAAAATGTAGAGTGCTCACAATCATAAAATAATCATGACTAAACATTTGTCATCCTTTCAGGGACTCTTGCTCAGCAGTAAATTCAATTGCTTGTTCTGTTTCAGTTAATGGGTAAGATGGAGCTTATCTAGCCATCTTTGGCAACATTCAAGGTAGTCCCTAGACAAGTAAAGTAAATCAAGTAGAGTACACTGTAAATGACTGGACAACATACAGACAGACTTCACTGTAGCTAACATACATGTTTTTTTTTTTTTTTTAGACTGTGGTACAAAATCTAGGAAACCCAGAGAAAAAACATTTTTGCTATACTGCAAAAAAAGACAAGTTTAAGCTTGCTTGGAAGAAAACAATGATGGGAAATCAGGTAACTGAACAGACCCAGATGGATGCAGGGTTAGACAGAAAGGCCAGACTAAATTTAGCGCCACCTTTTCATCCTCTAATTATGAGATTAATTCATCCCGTCACACACGTCACAATGCTGGTCTATGATTTATTATCTTGTTGAGCAGATGGAAAGATTGCGCTAGAAAGGGAAGACAGAGAGAAATATTATTTGAAGGCAGCATGCCAGTGTGATTAGACCGGCTTAGACCAAAGTGTATGCAGCCATAACGAGTGTCTTTGTTTGTAAACCCAGCTAGCAATAAACCAAGATGTATTAGGGTCAAGCAACTGGGTGGCATTGTGTGGCAGCTGGCACTCTGACTTTGGAACCATGCAATTTAAAATTTGACAGCATCGGTTGATGGAAAAGTTAAATAAGCACAGTTTGTCATTTGTTCACATCAGCTAATTAATACAATCAAGGTAGGATGTAACGATTGGGGATTGGTATATAGGGTTAAAAGTTATCTATCTATCTATCTATCTATCGCTAGATCTTGTGCAAAGGCCAGATTTTTTTCAAAGGATAATGTGACTTATAACTCTATCTCTCTCGTACAGTGCAGATGCTTTTTTGCTTGCTCTGCTTGCTTCGCTTCTGTTTAAATTTTTTTCTTGGTGATAAGCTTGTTTTACTTCTAAAAAAAATTTGAAGCAGCAACTCCTGGATATTTTTAAACCTATGGGGCTGTACTTTTTTTTTTTTTTTTTTTGTAGATACAGTCAGTTGTTGCTATATTCCAATATTTGCTGATACCTTCTCACCATTACGTGAGCGTGGCCTTCTAATTAGCACAAGCCTGCTATTAGCAACAAGACCAGCAATCAAGATGCCTCCCTTTTCCCCTGAGGACTCACGGACTGCTGCAGAAGATGTCAATCCTGGGAACAAAAATCCACCGTCTTGAAGTGTATGTGGATGTAAATGGACAGTTGGGGAATGAAACCACTCTACCGATGTCTCAAAATGGTGAGCAGAAGTGTGCTAACAGACAGCCACTTATCTCAACAAAGAGGACGGATGTGGACTGTGGAAACGGTAATGGACCATCCAGCAGTTCTCCCTGGAATTTACTGGGAGCGAAGCCCAAAGATATGGGGCAACATCTAAAAGGGAGGACACAACACCAGCAGATTACAGAGGAATCCGGCTGGCCTGCGTTGCGGGCTACTTCAACGGCGATTGAGCGGCCATGGACGGTCGCTACAGTGAAGGACACGAAAAAAGGCACGGTGGGTGACTGGTTAGAGCGTCTGCCTCACAGTTCTGAGGAGCGGGGTTCAATCCCCGGCCCCTCCTGTGTGGAGTTCGCATGTTCTCCCCGTGCCTGTGTGCGTTTTCTCCGGGCACTCCGGTTTCCTCCCACATCCCAAAAGCATGCATGGTAGGTTAATTGACAACTCTAAATTGCCCGTAGGTGTGAATGTGAGTGCGAATGGTTGTTTGTTTGTATGTGCCCTGCCATTGGCTGGCAACTAGTTCAGGGTGTACCCCGCCTCCTGCCCGTTGATAGCTGGGATAGGCTCCAGCACGGCCGCGACCCTAGTGAGGAGAAGCGGCTCAGAAAATGGATGGATGGATGGATGGATGGATGAACAAGTGTCGAATAGGGAAAAAAGGCGGTGGTATTGCTGTTATTTGTAACTCATTATTTCAGTGTAAAGAAATTATACTGAGTGGTTTTAGTACTTTTGATTATCTCTGTTTTTTAGTTAAAGGTGACCCAAAGGTTATTGTTTTAATAATTTATAGGCCTCCAAGATACAACAGAAAATTTATGGAGGACTTTTCAGAACTGCTGTCAGTTATTTGTACTGACTACAACTATTTTGTCATAACAGGAGACTTTAACATTTATGTTGAGAATAACATGGGGACAAAAAATGTAAAGATCTCTCTGCTATACTAGACACATTTGACCTCTCTCAAAATATTAAGAGTCCAACCCATACTCAAGGTCACATCTTAGACCTGGTCATCTCTAAGGATGTTGAAATTCTATGAATTGACGTTAAGGATATGGCTATTTCTGACCATTTTTGTGTATTCTTTGAATTACAGATTTTTCCAAAAGTTCAGACAACCTCTATGTCTATTAAGAAAAGGTACATAAATGAGAGTACCACCACTAAGTTTATGGAGACCATTGGTGTGCCACAAACTGGGAATGCTGAGACAGTTGATTAACTTATATTAATAATAATAATTTCACCTGTAAAATCTCAAATATCATGAATGCTGTCGCTTCTATTAAAACTAAGACAATCTTGAGGCGGCCTAGAACACCCGAGGAGCACAATGATGGTAAAGACCTCTAAATCAAAGTATAGGAAAGCAGAACGTGAGTGGAGAAAAACTAAACTCCAAATTGACTATGACAAAGACAAAAGTATTTGTAATTTTAACCAAGTGTTAGAAAGCAACACTTTTCTGAAATCATCAGTAAGAACTTCAACAATACTCGCACTGTTTGCTGTGGTTGACAAGGTCACACCCCCCCGAATCAGATAGATCAGATAGCTCAGGAACTCCTACCAGCAGACAAATGCAATGAATTTGCTTATTTTAGTGAAAAAATAAAATCCATCAGGTTAAATATTAGCACAAATCCAGTTGTTACAGTCAGCTTTAGAATAGATTTTAAAGTTCTGCTACTGGTCTATAAATCACTAAACGGTGTAGGTCTTGAATACATGAATGAAATGCTAATGGAATATAAACACAGTAGGGCTCTGAGATCGACAGACTCAGGTCAAATAGTGGAGCACAGAGTCCAAAGCAAACATGGTGAAGCAGCATTTAGCAAATGTGCGGCTCACAAATGGAATAAGTTGCCAACAGAAGTGACATCAGCCCCAAGTGTGCATGTTTTTAAGTCCAGGTTTAAAACTCTTCTTTTTTCCCCATGCTTTTTCATGCATTTCCATTTTTAAATGATATTTCTTGCACTGTACACTGTTTTAATTGTATTTTTATTTATTTTTTTTCCCCTCTTTGTTTTAAATGTTCTGTTTTTTCTTTGTTTTTAAATGCTTTTAATCATGTAAAGCACCTTGTGTATGAAATGCGCTATATAAATTCATTTTACTTTGCTTTATGATCTGTACAACATCTTTTCCAGGGAGAACGGGACAAAAAATTACTGAAATAATGTAAAACTATACTCTCACATAACTGGGATGTAACTGTGTTCAGAATTAACTAATCACATCAAACTCATGTTAAATGGAAGTCAGCACACACCTCCCACCATTTAGACTGCCTCTGATTAACCCCAAATAAACTTCAGCTTTTCTAGTAGGATTTCCCTGACATTTTTTATTTTTTTGCGTTCAAGCAAAAGCCTAAAGGTTTCGTGCTAACGTTGACTGCTATTTTGAACTCTTCACAATTCCACCAGCACCTTGTCTCAAGAAAGAAAAAATACTGCCCAAATTAAGACACTGCAAACCTCCATGCTTCGCCGTTGGTATGGTGTTCTTTTGGTTATGAGCAGTGTTGATTCAAAATTGGTTTCAGCAGAACATAACAAAATGTGTAGACTTTTATACCCACTGTAGCTGGCAAAAAAAAAAAAGTGTACATCGATTATTTGAAATGAAGAAAAAACTTTGTTTGAATTTGAATTTGTTTAAGTCCAGTATTTTATTCTGGCAGATTTTTGGGTCAAATATTGATTTCATCTAATACACAGTGCATTGCTTAACTTCTGCATTCAGTCATTTTGCCTGGATATTTGTAAAATCTCCCCACGCTGACAGAAAACAATGTTGATTTTGAATTTCAATCTGGCCTTGTGTTTAATGAAAGAGAAATGCAGAGGCATCTGGACCCTGGCACATAAGCACAAAGCAATGTACTGTGGAGCACAGCTGTAAACTCTGCCCTGGGATTCAGGTGTAAATCAATGTCAAAGGAAGGACTTATTTCATCTAATGCATGTTTTAATAATTTTTCCTCCTGATCAATGTGTTTTGAATGGGGCTATCACGCGCCACTGTGGGAATTTACAAGCTCTCCTTTCTCTTGCATGTGTTTCCAGACAGACGTTTTATGAGGCAGTGCGGAGTATGACCGTAAATCTCTTCCTCTACTTGGCAAAATGAAATCTCCTGATGCTGCTCTTCACACCCATATTTGTTTAATCTCACAATGGTGCTTGCCCAAACTGAACTTCTATCAGCTCTGCCAAGTCAACGTTCTACTCGCTTTATTTTACAACCTCAATTCCAATGAAGTTGAAACATAAATAAAAACGGACTACAATGATTTGCAAATCATGTTCAACCTATATTTAATTGAATACACTACAAAGACAAGATAATTAATGTTCAAACTGATAAACTTTGTTGTTTTTAGCAAATAATCATTAACTTAGAATTTTGTGGCTGCAACATGTTCCAAAAAAGCTGGGATAGGGTCATGTTTACCACTGTGTTACATCACCTTTTCTTTTAACAAGATTCAATAAACGTTTGGGAACAGAGGACACTAATTGTTGAAGCGTTTTAGGTGGAATTCTTACCCATTCTTGCTTTATGTACAGCTTCATCTGTTCAACAGTCCGGGGTCTCCGTTGTTGTATTTTACGATTCATAATACAACGTCCCAACAGTTATGTGGAATCTTTGAGCTACATTTAGGTAACTCACTTAAAAAGTTTAATCTACTTGTCAACTATTGGAGTGTATAAATTTAACAGTTAAAATATATTAATAATAAGAAGAACAATACTCAGCAACCAACTGGCGACCAGTCTGCTGAAGAAGAAGAGGAAGAAGAATCCACTCATCTATTTTCTAAGCCACTTGTCTTAGGGTCTTGGGTGGGCTAGAGCCTGTCCCAGCTGATTTTGGGCTGATTCATGGTCCATCCTCAACTGGTTGTCAGAGAATTGCAGGGAACTGACAGACAAACAAGCATTGATACTCACATTCACACCAATGGACAATTTAGAGTCTTCAAATAGCCTAACAATCATGTCTTTGAATGTGAAAGGAAGCTGGGAATAAGGAGGTCCTAACCCTAACTTATAATACCTATTAGGGATGCAAGGATATATGGTTTGCTGGTAAAATCAACAACTGATATTTATTTTTATCCTTTAATAAAGAGTCTGGGGTGAGAAGCTCCAAGGAAACCTCCCTGGTGAGGTGTTCCGGGTAAGTCCCACAGGCGGGAGGCGCCTCGTGATGGATGAAGTTGTCTAGGGAGAGGGAAGTCTTAACTTCCCCGCTTAAGCTGCGGCTTCCGCGACCCGACCTCAGATAAGAGGAAGACAATGGATGGATGGATGGATGATAAACAGTGAATATCATCATCAACAGGCTTTATCACTATGAATCACTACTAATATAAAAGCTACTTGAAGTTCTCTAAACCACTTAATTTAGCTCTTGCTCTTAACAACAGGTGTACTTATAGTATTATGGTGCTAATTGTATTGAGACTGGCAAAGGCACCCGACACTTGACTGACATCTAATTATTGTTTTCCGGATAACATTCTTTAATTTGTTATCGACTCAAGTTTTATTCTTCACAAATGTAACAGCTCCTACTCTTACACATGCAAACATTCAAAAATAGTACACGTTGTCAAAATACATTAAATATTGTATGGGAAGAAAGTCCGAAGGTCTTTGTTAAAAGAAAAATCATGCAGCTCGATCCTCCCCAAAAAAAAGAAAAAAAAAAAGAAATGGTGAGCAGGTTCTTTTTGGCAAGAATATAGAGAAGCTATGGAAATTACGGCTTGTCAAACCACCCTTGTTTTTTTTTTTTTGATACTTTTCTGACACTGCTTGACATTTATGAGGTTAATAAGGTCAGAATTTGGTAAAAACACTGCAGTTGATTGTTGAAGAAATTATATAGGACATTGATTTGACTCTGTTGTTGTATTAAAAAAAACTATTATTGACTATTTAAGATTGCATCATCTTTGATTTGTGTGTGTATACTGCAATTGCGGCCATTTGAGACTGCTAGTGCTCGATTTCATCCCTCACAAACCCTAAATTGAGACATTTTGCCGTTTGTTGTTTGTTATCAAACAATCATGTCAATAATACTGTACATCGTCTCAAGGAAACTGTGTGACAGTTTGCAATCTATAGTCATGTGTCCTGCAAACACAAAGAATGGCAGAAACACAAATATAAATTTACCTGATATCTGTCATTTGTTCTATTTTGGGACCAAGAGCTACAATAGTGTACACATGCGCATTCACCCACATGAAGACGCCCACCTTGAGGGGAAAGCTAGACCTTTAAACTGACACCTGTCAGTCATGCCAGCATGCTGCACTGACAGTAGCTGGTGAGACACACAGCATGAGACAAAAGAAGACAGAGGAAGCAGCTTGAAAGATGAAAAAAGTGAGGTGGGGGGATGTGATGAAGAAGAAGGAGAAGAGAAAGACTTTGGAAGCTTATTAGAGACCTTGTGAGATGAGAGAAGTGCAGCTTGGCGTTTTGGCACATCATCTTTTTGATATGTTAGCATGTGTTTATGATGTTTCTCTGTCTGCCTCAGTCAATATCTATTATTAGATTCTCAGATCCTCCCCCTGCTATTTTGACACTGTTGCCCCTGCTTCACACTAACACACATGAGCAAGATTCATACCCAGACGTACCTGTAAACAGAAAAAAAGAAACACACACACACAGCGATATTATTTTAGGCCAGGGGAATCAAATCATATTTCTGGGTGCTTTGAGGTGCCATCACTGTCAGATGTTATGTTTGGACCAAGATGCAGGAGCAGAGGTGGGTAGTTTCTCATTTCTCAAAGCGACTAAGTAGCTTAGCAAGTGGCTTTATCAGACACACTCACGCACACAGCGCTCACTTTTATCTGCCTTCCTCGCTGCCTCTGATCTCTCAAGCACTCTCGCACTCAAGCCCAAAGCAAGGAATCACTGGACCCGAAATGTCTAAAGATGGAAGCTTTTTTTTTCCCCCAATCAGACACCCATGCTACATTATAAATGTGGATTTTTTTTTTCAACGGTATCATTTTCCAAGGAAGGTTATATTTTATGAAACAAATGAAATTTGAAATGCTACCTACAACCCCAATTCCAATGAAGTTGAGACATTATGTTAAACATAAATAAAAACAGACTACAATGATTTGCAAATCATGTTCAACCTATATTTAATTGAATACACTACAAAGACAAGATAGTTAATGTTCAAACTGATAAACTTTGTTGTTTTGAGCAAATAATCATTAACTTAGAATTTTATGGCTGCAACACGTTCCAAAAAAGCTGGGACAGGGTCATGTTTACAACTGTGTTACATCACCTTTTCTTTTAACAACATTCAATAAACGTTTGGGAACTGAGGACAATAATTATTGAAGCTTTGTAGGTGGAATTATTTCCCATTCTTGCTTGATGTACAGTTTCAGCTCTTCAACAATTCAGGGTCTCCGTTGTCGTATTTTACGCTTCATAATGCGCCACACATTTTCAATGGGAGACAGGTTTGGACTGCAGGCAGGGCAGTCTAGTACCCGCACTCTTTTACTAAGAAGCCATGCTGTTGTAACACATGCAGAATGTGGTGTGGCATTGTCTTCCTGAAACAAGCAGGGGTGTACATGAAAAAGACCTTGTTTGGATGGCAGCATATGTTTCTCCAAAACCTGTATGTACCTTTCAGCATTAATGGTGCCATCACAGATGTGTAAGTTACCCATACCATTGGCAGTAACATAGCCCCATACCATCACAGATGCTGGCTTTTGAACGTTGCATCCCTAACAGTCCGGATGGTTCTTTTTCTCTTTGGCCCGGAGGAGACGACATCCACAATTTCCAAAAACAATTAGACGTGGACTTGTCGGACCACAGAACACTTTTCCACTTTGCATCAGTCCATCTTAGATGGCAGCGTTTCTGGGCTTTTGCTTTGCATAGCAGAGTTTCAAGTTGCACTTACGGATGTAGCGCCGAACTGTATTTACTGACATTGGTTTTCTGCAGTGTTCCTGAGCCCATGTGGTGATATCCTTTACACATTGATGTCGGTTTTTGATGCAGTGCCGCCTGAGGGATCGAAGGTCACGGGCATTCTCCTTTTGATGATATTATGGACCGTAGATGACGAAATCCCTAAATTCCTTGCTTGTAAATGACTGAACAATTCAGAGAAGCTTCTTTTATACCCAATCATGGCACCCACCTGTTCACCTGTGGGATGTTCCAAACAGGTGTTTGATGAGCATTCCTTAACTTTCTCAGTCTTTTTTGCCACTTGTCCCAGCTTTTTTGGAAAATGTTGCAGCCATAACATTCTAAGTTAATGATTATTTGCTTAAAACAATAAAGTTTATCAGTTTGAACATTAAATATCTTGTCTTTGTAGTGTCCATCCATCCATCCATGGATGGACACTCCATCCATCCATTTTCTGAGCCCCTTCTCTTCACTAGGGTCACAGGCGTGCTAGAGCCTATCCCAGCTATCATCGGGCAGGAGGTGGGGTACACCCTGAACTGGTTGCCAGCCAATCGCAGGGCACACATAAACAAACAACATTTCGCACTCACATTCACACCTAAGGGCAATTTAGAGACTTCAATTAACCTACCATGCATGTTTTTGGAATGTGGGAGGAAACCTGAGTGCCTGGAGAAAACCCACGCAAGCATGGGGAGAACATGCAAACTCCACACAGGCGGGGCCGGGGATTGAACCCCGGTCCTCAGAACTGTGAGGCAGACGCTCTAACCAGTCGCCCACCGTGCCGCCCGTCTTTGTAGTGTATTCAATTAAATATAGGTTGAACATGATTTGCAAATCGTATTCTATTTTTATTTATGTTTAACACAACGTCTCAACTTCATTGGAATTGGGGTTGTACATACTTGCCATTAGCATTACTTAAACTGAATGCTAAAAGGTACATACAGGTTTTTGGAGCAACATATGCTGCCATCCAAGCAACTGCTGATTTCAGACAATAACAAGCCACATTCTGCACATGTTACAACAGTGTAGCTTTGTAGTAAAAGAGTATGAGCATTAGACTGTCCTGCTAGCAGTCCAGACCGGTTTCCCATTTAAAATATGTGGTGCATTATGTCGTAAATATGACAATGGAGACACTGTTGAGCAGCTGAAGTTTTACATGAAGCAAGAATGGAAAAGAAGTCCACCTACAAAGCTTTTAAAGGGGCTCTAAGCAGATATCTGTGATTTGTTTCTACACACATTAAATATATTTGAAGATAAATGCTGAAAAATATCCAAAGTCATAACAATATAGTTCTGAATTGTTGAGATATAGCTTAAACATCTTTTTGACTGTTTGAATTTTCCTGATTTTGTGGGCTGGGCTAAAACACAGCCCCATGACATCACGGGACTGGGGCGTATAATTTCTGGCATGAATTCCTCCACGGCGGAACGGTGGACGACTGGTTACAGCGTCTGCCTCATAGTTCTGAGGACCGGGGTTCAAATCCCGAATGGTTGTTTGTTTATATGTGCCCTGCTATTGGTTGGCAACCAGTTCAGGGTGTACCCCGCCTCCTGCCCGAAGATAGCTGGGTTAGGCTCCAGCACTCCCGCGACCCTTATGTGGATAAGCGGCTCAGAAAATGGATGGATGGATGGATTTCCCCCACTATATAAGGAAAAAGTCATGTCATTTCCATTTTCCACTTCAGCGTGCAGTTAGCAAGCTAACGATGGCGACAGACCGAAAATGTTTCTTCTCTGGATGTCTCAATTTACAGAACAGCTCGGTGACATTTGTTTTAAGCTCCCCAAAAAAATTAGGAAATAAAAAAGCTTTGGATTTACTTTTTAATGACACACGCAGATGGTGACCTGAAAATCAACACTACCACCAGCCGACTTTGCACTGCGCATTTCACGACGAATAATTTTGTAAACTTTCACCAGAGACAGTATGGCTTCGAGTGTAACTGCCGACTGTCTAACTACCTGGGCTTCCTCCTACCGTAACGCTGTCGTCAGGTGCCGCATTAGGCTGTGACATTATATCTCCAACAATGACAGTAAGTTGACTTGTGGGCTTATTTTTATGATTATAGTCCACAATAACCATTCAATTTTGAAGTTGAGCCTCCTAATGTGATTTTACATTGTATAAGCTATCACCCCCTCAGTATGTCTGATTCCTTTTGGCGCATCCATTTGACACGCCCACAGTGTCTGAGAGCTGAGAGGTGGCCCTTATTATTCAGGTTTTGAAAGCTGATTTTATACACTTAGCGATTTGTTTCATTCATTCAAATTTGCTAGGCTTGTTAACATTACTGTTCTCTGTGGTGTGTCAAATTTACATGCCATTTTTTGGGCCTGCTTAGTGCCACTTTAACAATGAGTGTTCTCAGTTCCCAAATGCTAATTGAGAGTTGTTAAAAGGAAAGGTGATCTAAGGCATTGGTAAAGATGCCCCTGTCATATATTTTTTTTGGAATGTGTTGCAGGCATCAAATTCCAATGAGTTAATATATTTGCACATAAGAAAAAAAAAACTGTTAATCAGTTTGAACATTTATTTGTTTTGTCTTTTTAATGTATTCAATCAAATATAGTTTGAAAAGGAAATTGTCATGCAAATCCTTGTATTCTGTTTTTCTTTAAGTTTTACACAACATCCCAACCTCATTTGAATTAGGGTTTGTAAGTCGCAAGTGGTTATCAGCAGCTCATTCTGTATTAAATAAGGGTACCCGCTCACATTGTTTGTTGCCAAACCGGCCAAGAGCAGTGACAATGCTCCACTCATGCACGAATCACTGAGATTATGCATGGTCCTTTTCTGCACAGAGATGTCTCCATGTGAGTCATTGTGCCACATATAAAGCAAATGAGAGAAGCCGCTCTATCACACACAAATTGATGCACACATCTCTCACAGTTATCACAAAGGGATGGCATGCTCACAACACTGTGATGTGGCGTCACGAATGTGTGAGGTACTCACCTGCCTCACAGGTATAGACAGATTAAACATAAGATCAGTGTCATCATACATTCTAGTTTTGCTGGTTTTGCATCACATCATCAGCACTTGCCAAGAGCATCTGCACGCAACTCATGCTGCACACCAAGACATGCATATGGCATGTCTCATCATATTAGCGTTTTTTTTTTGCCCTGTCAATATATACTCCACACTCAGATCACTTGTTTGCAATATGGTTATCACGTTTTTTATGGTAATAATACACAACTTTATTAATGTATTGAAAATTATTTTGCTGACCGCAAGGAGTTCACAAATAGTTATTATGCAGTTACAGTGAATATTCATTCATTATTTATTGGCGGCGGTTGACATACTACTCCTCTGCGCTCACACATGTGGCTTGACTGTTGTGTGCGCACGAGAATGACTGCTCATGTACTTTTTTCCCTCCAACAGCATTAGGCTATGTTATTTAATATTTGATCATTGAAAATGCATCGCGATGCATCTAACAATCAATTTATTTCTCCCACCCCTATTTTTGAAGTACAAGAAAAAATAGATATTTCATCACAACAAACAGATGATAATCATAATTTACTGCCATATTAAAACCTTATTTTAAAAGTCCCAAAAAGCTTAGACAGAGAGAGCGTGGGCAGCCTCTGGAGCAGATATTGTGGTTGCGAGATTAGTTTGGTAATTAACCACAAACCAATTATCAGAGATTGGCATGAGCGGTGCATCTCAGGTAAAGTATTTCATGATGTGTTTAATGGTTGTTGAGCAGTTTGATTATTTGACACAAGTCTCAGATTTGGAGGTCCTGCAGTCAGACAGAGGTTTAAGCACATCTATTCAGGCCGCTGATGAATATGTGATTAATTAGGCTGTTGTTAGCTGCTTCTATCCACTTTTCATTAACCTCTATTGACAGATCTGAGAATCTCATGTGGCGTGGCTTCAGGATTAACAAGGAAATTGGATCTTTGCAATAAACATGGTTGCTGGAAGAAGATGATTCCCTCTGGGGAAACTCAGACTTACTTCAGAAACATTAAATTTTAGTTTTCTTCTAAAAATACAAAATTACATTTTGGCTCACCAAAATGTGAGTGGGGAGCTCTCAGCAAATCTGAGGGTGAAGAAGAAGCAACAAAAATACACTCAACCAACAAATTTAATCCACTTTCATATCATTTATAGGTGAGAGGCAGCATTAGGCATACACAAAGCTAAAAAAAACTGTGTACACAGATTCACCATTCCCTCAAACCTCAAGTTGTCAAAACAGAAGCATAAATATGACCCCAGTTTTGCTTGAAAACCTGCAAATGCCAACCCAAAGACTGATATCAGATTTATAAATTATGCCAATGCAACACAAAACACAATAATTAGTTATTGGAGTGCGACGGATCAGAGATTGACAGGAAGACCTGCAACGGTTGAATAGGTTATATATAACTTGTTACGATATGTTACGTTTGCCAAATCACACCACGCAGTAACATGATGCTAGTGTGCAGAAAATACATTTTATGTTGCAGAACTGGCAGACCTGTGAAATTCAATGGGAATAAAACATTTGTTTCTTTAAATAAATAAATAAATAAATCTATATACCTAAAAATCTTATGTACAGTAATGTGCAAATGCTTAAGGCCACAGCTAGCCTTGTTTTAATTTTTTTTTTTTCCCACTCCAGTCATTAGCATAGACTGCTTGCAGAATTAGGCAAAATCTGTGTTACAAATTTCTACGAAACTTTGTAGGGAGTGGTGCATGTGCTAAGGAGGAAACATTTTAGTTTTGGTGAGGATCTGGATAAAATAGTAGATAAAGGAATGTTTTTATTATTTTTCAGTCAATATGGCATCAATGAAACAGTCCAATTAAGGAGCCTAAACCATGCTCCAATTTGGTTTCCTTATATTAATAGTTAAGTCTTGGGAAAGTGACGCGCTCAACAAGTGATATTCTAGTTATATACCTGTATGATCATTGTAGAATTACTAAAACAACAAAGTTAAAGGAGCCATATAAGTTTGAACAGTACTGTACTTAAATAACAATTGTTGTGATACAGTGCAGTTCTACATCATGCAAACCAACAATAAACACGTTAAATCAATACTCCCTTCTCTGTCAGTGCTAGTTGAAATACAGGGTTGTTTTCTTTGTCTTTGTAGAACTCTTGATCCAGTACTTGTACTGACTCATATTGGAGTGTCTGTAATTAACCCTTATGAAGTGTGTGATAGAAGAGTATATTCTATATTACAGATTGATGCTCGCTTTTTTTTCTATTAGTGAGAATCTACTAGGATGTCTAATTAAAGCAGGGGTTTCCCACGATGTTGAAGAACGCGGATTCTATCAACGTCAGGATCTGCGCCCGCATGGATAAGAGCAGGTACATTTTAAAACACTTTTTAATGACATAATCATAGGCTAGAGAAAGTGTAAAGACTCAGTCATCAATCTTGTTTAAATATATGTGGTGAAAATGTTAGCAATGTATTTTCTCAATGCGCCTGTTGTATATTATGAAATAGACACATTAAGTTGCACATATTATCATGTTGAATGGTCGTTGGATCGCGCTGTGCTCACAAAAGTCAAATCTCTCATGTCCCACGGCCGTTTGGCACAGTGGTTAACTTTAAAGCTAGTGAGAAAGATTTGAATCCTGGTCACCCTATTAGTCCGTTAAATCATGGTTCCACTGTATATACATACAGTATATATTTGCTGTCGAACTCTCAAATGCAGGGATGACGTATCCCGAAGTTTTGTCAGCGTAATTCTCATATTTTCAAAGGTTGAAGTGGGCATACCTCGAGATGTCCACATAAATTTGGGTGACGATTGATTGCAGGTGTGTGACATAATTGCATTATGTGAAGCGTTTTCTCTGATATTTTCAGAGGTTGAAGTGGGCATTAGTAGAGATGGCCACATACATTTTGGTGAAGACTGATCGCAGTTTTGTGACATTAAGCGACGTTAAGCTTTTCTATGAAGTGAGCATAAGAGGAAAAGTAGAGTCGCCATCAGGTCGTCAATTAGACTCCAGGCCAGTGAAATAGGGGTCTACGTATTCTCTGATCAGTTTCTCGTATGATCCATCCAGAAGTCCTACCTGATTCGTCGTCAGACTTGTTGTCATTCTCAGAGTCGGTGAGGGTCAGGGCGGAGTTTTCGTGACTTGACACTCCAGAGCTGCGACGGGACTTTACCCTTCCTCCTCCAGCCCAAAGCTGGATGGCTCTGTCCGGTGACAGGGGGCCGTCTGGATCAGAGTCTGCATCAGAGCCGGCACTGAGGGAATAGCCTCTTTGGAGGAGCCCCAGTTCAGAACAGTAGGGGACAGCGGCAGGATGAGGGGCAGGTGTTTGATTGCATACTCCCAGTTCAGCCAGGGTAAAGTTCCCCCCTGCGAGGGAGACACACCAGTTACACAGGTGGCGTGAAGGGCTGAGGTGGGTAACAGCAGTAAAAGTGTTAAATGGAGCTATTCACACAAGCGCTTACACAAACAAACACGCCAACCCAGCATACAAATCTACAATCACACAGAGAGAGGCAAACTAATTCTAAAACTATGGAGGCTATTTCTATTTTTAAAAAAAGAAAAATTATTGCTATTGCTGATGCATTCAGGAGAAGGAGAAATGACACAGTATGAATCAGTCACAAACTACAAAGAGCTGCTGGAAGGAATGCTGTATGTGATATTCTGCATGTTTGTTGTGAACATCTGAGAAAGTGTTGGTCCTTGACTTTATGGGTCCACATTTGCAGTCAAAAGATGTTGCTCAAAGTGTTGTTGTAATGGAGCTGCAACACTGTCTTCTGGTCAAAAATTCTCACCTAGTAATTTCTGCATGCAGGATCAGAAGGTTAATTGAATAAAATGCAGTGTACAGTAGTACCAGCCATGTTGCCTAGCACTGTCCCAACTCACCCCCGATTCGAGACAAACTGACTTTTCTCGTCTAAAATAAATATATAAAATTATCCAAATTAAAGCACATAAAAGAAGATCAATAGCAAAGTACTGCAGCCTAATGAAATCCAAACTGAAGAAAAAGCAATTAAGAGAAAAGGCATGCTCAACCAATTTATTCTTTATACTAATTAAAAGAGTATTGTGGATGCAATCTCTCACCATCAGCTGTTGGGGTAGAGGGATCAGAGGGATAAACAGTTGTGTTTCACTTCACGAGCAGTTTGTGAGGAAGGCGAAAGAGAAGGTTGGCGACAATGAGCTGTCATGGTGGTGGCATACTATGTGAATGAGCGCGCTGAAAATCGCACAGCTGTGTGACTCGGTCAACTATGACTCATCAGGAGCAATCAGAAAGAGAAGCCTTAAAGTGATGAAATTCATCTGCTTGATCTCCCCGTCTGCTCTTTAAAAGCTTGGAAAAAAACTTGAAGTGAGCAGACACATGGAGTGGGGGGCTCTCAGAAAACTTGGAGTGGTAAAATGAATTCAGGTCTCTACACAGGCACAGTAAACTAATTACTCTATATCTAGCTAGAGCTTGCCAAGCTTCTAACCAACTGCACTGAACCATACAATGCAATACATCATTTAATGTTACCAGTTGCCTTCTTCTTCGGTTGTCTTCCTCCCACTTAAAAATAAGATAACAAAAGACAATTTGCTATTTAATTACTACAAATGTGTAGCTGAAAGAGCTAACTTTTATTACACTTCTATTCTCTAAGCACAAGGCCTACATCCTTGTTGTTGTTAACATACCTGAGATGAAGTATCGAAGGACGGGAGAAAACTCCAGGAGGCCTGAGAGAGTAAAGCAGATGAAGAAGCCTGCATAAGGGATGTAACATTCTAACTCAAATAATTATTATACTAACAATTATTTTTGAAAAACCCAGCTATAATGAAAGTAGCTGTGACAAACAAAGAAAATATTTTCCTCCTACTTCACACTGAGAATTTTGTCACACATATCTACTGCTACAATGCATCACACAGCCTGTCAATCCACACAATTAACATCCCACAAACAGTGATTACACATGAAACATCCAATCATTTTGTAATCCCATGAGTGGTTGGCCTAGTCCCGTGCTAGAGCAATCTACATGAAGCCAAAGAAAGATAGATTGGTGCAAGAGTCTGAAGCAGACACGAAAATCTATCTCAGTTAGTTCATAACTAGAAACCCAATAACATGTTTGTTACTTGATATTATGACAAATGTGGAGGGGCAATGCTGTGCCACATTTTAATCAGATCAATGTCCTTCTCATTCAAAGCGATTCTACATATTGTCTATTGTATTGTTATGCACCCATGGTCCAGGACATTAGGTACACCTGTACAAACAAAATACATCTAAAGAAAGATCTACAGTGTATTAAAAATATGCTAATGCCGTGAAGTTAGGTACTCAAAATATTACAAACACCTTTATGTATGAACAACAACCTCAATATGGAAAACATTGTTAAATAGATAGTGTGCCTTTGCGTCCATTAAACTGAGCATTTATCTTCTGTAAAGGTAGATTGTTTGATATTGCCAGAGGCGTCAAACTGGTGGGGAATGGGATAACTGTCCCAGGGCCCTGAGCATTTGGGGGGCCCCTGGCTGTCCAGCAGAGGGCACAAAGCCCCACCCCCTCTCCCCCAACACACACACACACACACACACACACACACACACACACTCCTCATTACCCCATCGACAAGGAAAACTCCGTACACACCCCCTCCTAACATTTTTGGGCGGGGGAGGGGGCCCTCCATGAAGGTGCTGTATGGGGGCCCAGAATCTGGTTCTATGCCCCTGGATAGAGCTGTTGTATTCGTAAATGATTGTGCAAGTGTATACAATATGGTAAGTGACCGTATATGCTTCAGAGAGTATATACTTTTTTCGGGGTGGGGTTAATTGTGTTTGTACTCGTGCTGAGCTTGGTATGCATCGTGCATTCAACAGCAGTGTTTCAATACACCAAAAGATACAGTAAATCTGTGCTAACCTACAGGGGTAATGTAAGAATTATAGGGTGAAATTTAATTATTACACAATGTTTAAACAAGAGCAAGAGCTTGCAAGACAATAAAAGGATTATAAAGAGATACTCATTAGTGGGAGAACAGTGAAAAGGGCAGACTAAGATTATAAAATAAATAGAATGTCATAAATGTCATTTATTTTTTCATATCTTTTGACAAAGAATTTGGGCTGTTGTGTGACTGGAAGCCACAGAGGGCCTCTAAAAAGTAATGCCTCTCATCTTTTGGGGTTCACGCTTCACATGCTGTATCTCAGAAAAATAGGTTACACAGGGGGCTGGATGCATCCGTTTGATACTATGCTGTAGTTTGCAGTCATCCATCACATTAAATGTACTTCCCCTGATAAAAGTCATTATGGAAGTGTGTGGTTGCAAATGTGTGTAATTTTCTGTCTGTATGAGTGGGTATACATGTACGTAACTGCTGGTGAGTAGACACTTTTGTGGGATGACCTGTTATTAAAACAATTTGTGCTTGTTAGCTTTGGCGGCAGCGTCGGTTTACAGCAAATGTAGTTTTTTCTTGATTTGCTAAAGTACAGGATTGATTTGGTCCCTCGTAGAGGATTATAATGAGAAAGTGAATGGCATTAGTCATAAAAGGTTCCTCAACAACCTAGCTGAGAATAGCTGAAATTAGGTTTATTAATGGAATATGTATTTTTTGTTACTATTTCTCAGAAAAGGCCAGGTTTTGAGGTTATTAGCAGCCATTTTCATTTGTAGTCAACTGGCAAATTTAAAACAATCAACAATTTGCATCTCTGAAGAAACAGAACTTTTTTCAAAATTGTCTTGCAAATGGCATGGAATAATTGAGCACTTACCTGAGGAGATGTAGACTAAAATAATTTTAACGCAGAGAAGTGAAGTGACAATAAATTAATTGGAAGTGGGAAGAAAAGATTTGCTCATCAAACAGTTGCATATACACTCATCCTGACCATATCAAATGTTTTGGATCAATTTGTGTTTACATACAGTGTATATCATACGTCTGCCATGTCAATGCAATGCCTGGAAATGTTGCCACAAGCAACATGGCCACCATATGTCAGTGAATTGCCTTTGATGGAATGTCACCACATTCAACATGGCCAACATGTAGGCAATGGCATGTCTGTTGGCTGAATCTAGTTATATTGTACAGTATTTCTGTGACCCTGATATATGCGTGTCCCAGTCTCTGCCTATAATGCGCCACAGCGCCAGTAGACAACAGTGGCCAATTTTGGATCTAACAGACTGTCAATGCCGGTTTAAGTGACAACTGGAAACTATTTTTGGACACATTTACTGTCCAGACGGTATGTTACTTTCGATATCCGTTAAATCAGGGTCCCCAGGTAACCATTGTACATATACTTTTTGTCTGAAGACGTCAGAAAACAATCATATAGCAAGTTTGGGTTCAAACTGTCATTTCATCAGCTTGTTTTCATCATAGTTATCGCTGCTCACACAGGAAGTCTGCCAACTTGTTGTTTTTGTTGTTGTTGTTTTTTTTTTGGTCCTGTGACATTCAACATAACCCGCAACGAGATTAGGGTGAAACAAACAGACTATACTTTCAGCAGCAGTGCAAGAATTTGGTGTATTTGGACCTTTTTCTTTGGTTGGAGTAATGTATATCATGCATGACATTCACTTATGAACTGAGTCAAACTATGAGTTATTCTATCATGATAATGGCATTCACAGGTTAAGTGATAAATAACGTCACTCAAATCCCAAAACTAAACAAACAATTATCTCAGTGCGAGCTTGTCTTAAACATACTGTAATTCTTTTTAAAATTGTGCGTTTGGTATCTTGATGGATCCAGTCACTCACAGCTCTGTACTCAATAAGACTGCCAATAGCACTAACACACATGCACGTATACACACAAATCTTACGATTGCTATTCATCCTTCAACACAGAGTGGTCTGTCTCAAGGAAATGTTTATGTATATTGCTGCTTCTAAAGTAGATCCTCTTTGTTCCCACCATCATAGAATTAGAAAAAAAAGAGAAACTGATTCTTTAAACCTATGCAAAAAGGGCTCTAGTGACAATTGTCGGAGTTTGAGATGGAGAAAATTCATGAATTTCCATAGATGCGGTTATTGAAGTCTCTTTGTGTCCTTTGAAAATGAACTGACTTAGTTCAGCCTCTACAATATTGTGTGATGTGGAAGGAGAAAAATCAAATTTTTCTGAAGTTGATAGGGCAAAATATGCAGGAAAAAAAAAAGTGTGAGTTGAGCCCACGATAGACATGGATCATAGGTGAAATCCCAGTAATGGTGAGAAGCAAAGAAAGCAGAGACAGCCAGAGAATGACAGGGACAATCTATGTGATGGACGACAGCGTATCTAATGAAAGCACCCAATCACTGAGGAGAAGTGTAAGAGGGAATCATTTTGCTTTGACTGGAATACATATTTTAACCTGAGGGCTCAAGGTCATTGTAATCTGTGAGAAAGACTGGAGTAATATGGGAATTTGTTCAGCCACCGGTACAGTATTATCATCAAACACACTCAAACAACATTTTAATATGATTATCCCCATACTTTAGTAGTGATGAGGTTGCATACAACATCATGGATGAGAATGTGATTGAACCAAATCTAAGGTTGCTCATGAGCTGCTCATGGAAAAAAAAAGTTTACACTGTAAAATCATAATAAAATCCAATGCAAGAACTCTATCCAAAAAATATTCATTTACAAAGATAACATACAAAGATGATGCTTAGTTTTGATGGGCCAAATCTAAATGGCTTTATTTGCCTCGATTTGGCATGGTTGATTTAACACTTCAAAATTGTACCAATGGAAACCATGAAAACCAAGCTGTATTGAAAATATCAGAGGGAACAAGAAACACGAACAAAGAACAACAATGGAGGAGAAATACATTAAATTTTAGCCTGTTCACCAAATGGTTGTCCTGTCTGGCCTGTGATCAAAAGTGTCTTTAAGTTTTGCCCCCCTGAGTGATTGTGTTTGACAAACCTGCACTAACAGGTTTCACCCTCATGGCGCAGTGGTTTTCACTCCACTGGAGCTATCTCAAAAAACTCATAAGTCGGGCCACTCGTAAGTTGAGGTACCACAACATTTGATCCATGACCCAATCTTCTGTGGGTCCCACAAAGTGAATTATCATCAAACTGAAGTTAAGTTCTGCTCAACTCAACGTTGGTATATTTTTGCAGTGTTAGATTGGTTTACTTTGCTGGCCTGTGTTTATGTACATGTGACACAGAAGAAATTCATTTAGTGCTTTTTGCCCATCACCAAAGAGCGTCATACATCGTTAGCTATAATTGCAGTTAGCTCTAGCGCACTACAGCATTTAATAGCTTGACAGCTAGTTAGAAGTGTTCCCCTTCAGAGCTTGAGGCGATCAAAATAAAGCTATCACAGTGATTACTGGACTTGTCATGTGACCAGAAATAAACAACACCAAATGAATGCTAATGCTGTTTGTGCTCCCTCGATAAAACAACTGTCTGTTTGCTGACTTCACATTGAAATGATGGCCAGGTAATAGCTCGCTGTGCTGCCACTAATTGGACCAAATCAGCAAATATATACTTAAACAATGTTTTTACCATACCCATAACTCATTTACAATTCTTTTAACATTATGTTGACACCACTTACAATGGGGCTGTCATGTGCAGATAGTTTTGAACGAATATGTTGGATGCTCTTTATCACGGCTCTGCAGACTCAACAATATGAATGGCATTATCTGACATTAGGGCTCGGGAATATACTTCTATATCAACTTAATTAGGTCATTCAGATACATACAATGATGTGATTTACAGGGTCCATTGTGACTCCCGGACATGCTCTTAAGTCAACTTATAACACTTTCACAGGTTCTTACGGTTCTTATTAATGGTTAAATACATCCTAAATAGATTGTTAAAAGGTCTTATCTGAGCCATTATCATGTTCAGACAGGTGGTCTCATCATTCACAATCAGAGATTATTTCCTGGCTCCTATTTTGTACTTTGCAGCAGCTGATTATTTCTTATTTGACATCTGAAAGGTAAAAGTGCATTTTCACAACAGACGCAAACAGATACATTGACAAATTTTTAGCATATGTACCTGTAGGTGTATTCACATAATCAGTCACATCAAATCATTTCGCGATTGTACAGCATAGCAGCTCATTATTGACTAAATTTAGCAGTTTAGCAACATAATGGTGCATCTTGGTCAAACACTTTCCACACCTCCCTAGTGACATCTGATCTTTTCGTGGCCATAGAACCCACAAGTGTGTCTTGCACCTACTAACGAGATGCCTAATATACAGGTAGGAGCAAAAAATGTCACCAGCCCTTGGATGGTTTTGCTTCTGCCTAGAGGACAGCAGTCTGGTTGGTACAAGACTATTATGTAGGAGGGCTTGTTACTGAAGAATATATATATGTATTCTTTCTGGTTTAATTTCCATAAGTGTTTCTTTTCTAATTTCAATGAATGGGCTTGTTTGTGACTAGACATGTCATGCAGACACATTAGAGGTGTCCTATCGGTTGTATACTTAACAGATAAACCTTTGAATATAAACTCTGAATCTTTGTATTCTCTTCCATGTCATGTCAACATGCCATTTTAAAAAAAATGTAAAACAGGTAGTGGCCGCCCCAGTTATTTGTTGTTGTTGGTGCACTTTCAAAATAAGATCCAAAAATTGACGATTTTGGATCATGGACATATATTTTTGAGCAGATGATTGACAATCAAGGAGTAATTTTGATAAAAAGTATATGGCTGTGAAAGGGACATCAAGAACTGTGGTTGTGATTTAAGGACAGAAGTGAGTATTTTTTTCTCTTTCCTGAAAAAAAACCCAACCAAAAAGATTAAAAATAACTGTATTAGTCACTGATAATCGCATTCTTCTTATGATACATCCCTTATTCAGATTGGTTTGGCAACCAGAATCATTGGCTGTGCTGATTTCAGGTAAAACAAGTCCCGAATGTAATGTGGATTATTTCTAACTGAATCCATATCATGCATGTGCAGCACAATTGCAGTGAAATGTGACACATTGCAACCTTAGCTGGGCAGCAAATCTTTGGCATTGGTATAATTTGTGTGATTGAGGCAAGGGCATAACGAGTCTCAAACGAGATTTATGCATAAAAAATGTGACATACTGTATATCCAAACACATACGTTTACATACAAATTCTGTGGCAGGGGAACAACTTTAATTATAGCCTTGGAGACAAGTGACTCAACCAAGGGGGGGGAAAGCACTTGATAACAGTGACATTTACAATCTGCCTCATTTATCAAAGGCTGCCAAAGCAGAGTCAAAAAGGGTCATTACACAGTAAACACAGATTAACTCAATCAAACAATCAGCATAGTCTCTTGATAATTTATTTGATATCTGAGAAAATCACACATTAGTGAGCCTTTCATCAGTTGTCTTGTTTGTGACCCAATATTTGCATACGTGTACTGTTGTAGTCTTCTAAGTCAATGCCATTAGCATTATGGTTTCGTCCCTCAATAATTAATTGCGTTTACCTTTAAATATGCAAATGACATCGGCTGTCGTGTAAGACGAAGAGAACAGAACTGACTGTTGCTCAGCCAATTACTGCTGTTGGTTATTAAAGACTAGACCATACCATTCTCTGTCCACGTCTGTAAGCCAATTCCTCATGCATACTGGTTATCATGTATGTAGTATAAAAAGGACAATTTAATACATGCATGCAATATGGGATGGTTCTCCTCTGACAACTGAATCCCCGTAGCCCGTTAAGGACTGAACAACTGATAGGCTATAAAGAATATGAAACAATAAAAACCAGACAAGACAGTTTACAATCAACCTTTTTCTATTGTTGTAAATTATCAAGATTTTCAAGATAATGTGCACCACTTCTCCGCGCATTGGTTATACCAACAACAGGGGTCTATCACCGAAGAAATCATGCGACGCAAACTGCAGTTTATTTATTGGTCAACTGAGAATCTTCACTTACATATCTATCCATACCCGAATAGGAATAATACAAACAGGAAGACCATCCATCTATCCATCATCCATGCATTCTCAATACCGCTTATCCTGTTCAGGGTCGCGGGGTATTGGAGCCAATCCCAGCTGACTTTGGGTGAAAGGCGGACTACACACTAAACTGGTCACCAGTCAGTCACAGGGCACATATAGACACGGACAACCATTCTCACTCACATTCACACAGTCACTGAGTGGGAACTGAACCCACGCTGCCTGCACCGAAGTCAGGCGAATGCACCACTATGCCATCAGTGACACAAACAGGAACACTTGAAACAAAAACAAAAAAATAAATAAATAAAATATTCAGGCCTTCAAACAAAACTTGTGTTCTTATAATAGGCAGCCACATACTAGGAAGTAATGAGAAAATGAACCTTTGTTTGGTGATGTGTTGTAGGCTCCTGCTCAATATTGAATTTAGAGGCTGGTGAGACTTTGACACCGGTTTACTGGTTTGTTTGTTTGTTTTGAATCCCCATTAACTTAAGCATCAGCTATAAGCTATTCTTCCTGGGGTCCGCAGTTTACTTTGTAATAATATAATCTATGCAATAAAAAAAAAATATTACACTAACATAAAACAATACATCATATTGCACTATAATAGATATTTCAGCAAATCTATAATAGATATTTTAACAAGACAATGACATTGCAATTCCTCCAAGTGACTCGAAAGACTACCTATTTAGAAAGCCCATAAGGTTGTCAAGGTATTCAAAATTAGCATTGGCTACTAAAGTTTCTAAGGAGATGAGATCCTTTAAGTGAGTTATTATTATTTTTTTTTGGTAATAAAAAGTATTACCGGTATGTGTTTAATATCGTTTGGAAGCAGGTTCGAATCCTGCATTGCTCTGTATGTTACTGAGCACTGAGCTAATTACTGTCTTGACTTAGGGCAAAATGAAACAACCCTTCATAGGATGCCTGGCAGAGTAATGATGTACTACTTTATTAAAGGAGAGTTTTTCATATTAATTTAAAGTTTTTTTGGTCTGACATTCAATAAGAAAACCATAAGTGTGTATAATAATCAATTTTAACATCAAACCATGTGAAAATGTCATGCATTTTACTGATATTTGTCCTGTACCCATGACAGAATCACATGTGCAGCCTTATTCTATACCAATTGCAGTTTCTTGATGTTGCTGATGGAAATGCTGAACCACACTTCAGAGCAGCATACCAAATGTGAAAAATAAAGCCTAAATTAGGTTTACCACAATTTTGGTGAGAAATTCTTTGTATACCTTTTAATAAGAGACAAAGTAGTTCCCATTTTAATCACTATTTTTTGCACCTGCTTGTCCCAAGACAGTCTATTGTCATGACACCTAGAAGTCTGCCGTATAGCCTACCTGAATTAAGTTAAGTCTGGTTTATCCTGAGCTCAAGCTTCGGTTTGGAACACCGTTAACAAGGAACAGTTCCAATGTCTAGGGTTCTTGTGGTGTTTACTGGCACAGTTATCACTGTCCTACCTGCATTTCTTCAAGATTGGTGTTCCAAACTGTACCGACTTTGTGGGAAAATGGCTTAAAGAAGGCCATCTGTACAATGTCCTTGCTATCAAAGAACAAATACAGGCACTGAGTGTGTAGGAGTGTGTTGCACACCTGGCAGAGGCACCAAATGCCAGCGAGAAGACAAAGATGGAAGAGGGGATGAATTGGAGCTAATCTCTTCTCCATTTATTTTTAATAGTATGCAGCTGTGTTGTTCTCTATTTGATCATCAGTTGTCTGGGTGGACAAGTCTGCATGGACATGCAGAAGCATCAACATGAGTCAATGTACACAAATTACATATTCAGTTCAAATTGTACATGCACTTCCCTTAGATTTCTTTTAGCTACAAGCAAATATGGAGATACTGTGTTGGCAGACTGACTAATATGAGCCATTGTTTTAAGATTTAAGGAACAACCATGAGGCAACAAATCAGCAGTCTTTGCAGTGATAGAACTGTATTATGTACCACGTGTGGCCAACAAATGCTATTTCTACAATACAGCTGTTCAAAACAATCTTGCTCAGAAGTGCTTTAAATTTGTTAATGGCTTAATCACGAATGAAGAGGTAACGTTATGAGCGGCAGCTGTTGTTGCTCTGGTAGGATTTGGGAGGTCTTCTAAATACAAACAGAAAACAAATAGCGAAAACACAACAAAAAACTTTCTGGCCAACTTGCAGAAGGTTTTACTCGCCATCATTGAAGTGACAATGACGGCAGGATAACATGGCAAGAGATATTGTACAAACCATAATTCTATTGAAGTTGGGACATTGTGTAAAATGTAAATTTGCTAATAATTTTCAACAGATATTAAATTTATTATACTACAAAGACAATTATATTTAATATTCAAACTGATGATTATTATTATACATTAATTTATTCGATTTCTTCATTGTTTTTTACAAATATTCTCTCATTTTAAAGTTGATGCCTGCAATGTGTTCCAAAAAGGACAGGGGCAACAAAAGACTGGGAAAGTTGAGGAAAACATCTGTTTGGAACATGTCACCGGTGAACAGGTTAACTTGGAAACAGGTGAGTGTCATGATGGGTATAAAAAGAGAATCCCCGAAACGCTCAGTTGTTCACAAGCAAGAATGGAGTAAGGTTCACCATTTTGTGAACAACTGCATGAGCAAATAGCCCAACAATTTAAGAACAATGTTTCTCAACGTACAATTTCAAAGAAATTAGGGATTTCATCATCTACGGGCCATAATATCAACAAAAGATTCATAGAGTCTGGATAAATCTCCGCAGGAAGCGGCAAGACCGAAAACCGACATTGAATGTCCATGACCTTGGATCACTCGGGGCACTGCTTTAAAAACCGGTATCACTTTGTAAAGGATATTGTCACGTGGGCTCAGGAATACTTCAAAAAACCATTGTCAATTAACACAGTTCGTCGTTCCATCTAGAAGTGCAAGTCAAAATTCTACCATGCAAAGTGAAAGCCATATATCAACAACAACCAGAAACGCTGCTGGCTTCTCTGGGCTCATCTGTGATGGACTGACGCAGAAGTGGAAGTGTACTGTAGATTGACGAGTCCACATTTCAAATTGTTTTGCGAACTCGTGGACGTCATGTCCTCCAGGCCAAAGAGGAAAAGGACCATCCAGATTGTTATAAGCACAAAGTTAAAAAGCCACCATCTGTCATGGTATGGGGGAGTGTTCGTGCCCATGGCATGGGTGACTTGCACATCTGTGAAGGCACCATTAATGCTGAAAGGTACATACAGGTTTTGGAGCAACATATGCTGCCATCCAAACAACGTCTTTTTCAGGGACGTCCTTGCTTCTTTCAGCAAGACCATACCAAGCCACATTCTGCACGTGTTAGAACAGTGTGGCTTTGAAGTTAGAGTATGAGTACTAAACTGGCCTGCCAGCAGTCCAGACCTGTCTTCCATTGAAAATGTTTTGAAGCGCAAAATGCAACAATGGAGACCTCGAACTGGTGAGCAAATGAAGTTGTACATGAAGCAAGAATGGGAATGAATTCCACCTACAAAGCTTCAACAATTAGTGTCCTCTATTCCCACTTATTGAGACTTGTTATAAGGAAAGGTAGGCTAAAATGCCCCTGTCCCACCTTTTTGGGAAGGTGTTGCAGGCCTCAAACTCAAAATGAGTGAATATTTGCAAGAAAACAACAACAAAAAAGATTTTCTTTTAAAACATTAAATATCTTGTCCTTGTAGTCTATTCGCTTGAATGTAGGTGGAAAATAATTTGAAATTCATTGTATTCTGTGTTCATTTACATTTTACTCAACATCCCAGCTTTATTGGAATAGGGGTTTGTATAAACATCCGTGTTGATGAGGTGCTCAGGGAAATTGAGAGGACTTGTGAGTAAATGTGGAGACATTTGACAATAGCAAGACTATTTTCTATCGTTCCCTTGTCAGGTGCCCCTATCCGCCCTCCTTTCCATCAAACAAGGGACACTCTCCCACCCTCTGTCATGGTCTGTGTTTTGGTTTGGGTTGTGTTTAGTTTTGTTCCATGTTTTCCTGTGTTCCATGTTTGTCGTGTGCTCATTAGGTTGTTGTGTCCACCTGTTCTCATCTACTTTGTGTCGACCAATCAACTCTCTCCAGCCACTCGTGTCTTGTCCAGGTGTTCCTCGTTGTCTCGTCAATTTGTTTGTATTTAGTTCCCTGGTTTCTTTCAGTTCTTGTCGGTTCATTGTCGTTGTCACATGTCTTTGCCATGTCATAGTCGCCAGTTGTCTTTATCATTGCGGTATGTCATTGTCAGGTGTCATTTTCCCTTTCTATTCCACGTCTTACTCACAGGTCATAGTTTGTTTCCAGTTTTAGATATTCGAGTGTTTCTTTGTTACTTTGATTTGATTGTTATCTGTTGTGGGACTTCGTTCAGTTTTCCCTTTCTGAAGATTAAATATTATTATTTTGAGACTCCCGCACTCCTGCCTTGCCTCCCTGCTTCCCTGCAATTGGGTCCACCATGTTCTTGCCTTGCGTTACTCGCCTTCGCCCTAACCACATACGTGACACCCTCGGGCTGGGCGGGGACTGGCTGCATCGCGGGCCCTGTGGGTTTGATGATTCAAACCATTCCAACAACTAATATTTTCCACATTCCCCACATTACCCAATATCCACACTTTTCCACATTTAAATACCCACATTAAGACAAATTCTACATTTTTCCCTCCTTCCACTTTTCAGAATCAGAATCAGAATCATCTTTATTTGCCAAGTATGTCCAAAACACACAAGGAATTTGTCTCCGGTAGTTGGAGCCGCTCTACTACAACATACAGTCAATTTACAGAACACTTTGGAGACATAAAGACATTGACAAAAAATAATTGTGCAAAAAGATGCAGAGTCCTCTAGCACTTAGAGCAGTTCGAATGACTAATATTGCAATAGTCCGGTGCAATGACCATTGTGCAAAGGGCGCTGAGACTTCAAGGAGTGTATGCGGTTTAAAGTGACGAGTAGTGCGATAATCTGGGACAATGTTGGTTGTGCAAATGTTACAGATACATATACATAATACATAATTGGCCCCACAGAAATGTGACAACGAACTCAAGTCAAAAAATTGCCAGCTTGTTATAATGGAATTATAGGTTAGGTGTTTAAGACGTTGATCGCAAGAGGGAAGAAGCTGTTGGAATGTCTACTAGTTCTAGTTTGCATTTATCGGTAGCGCCTACCTGAGGGAAGGAGCTGGAAGAGCTGGTGACCGGGGTGCGGAGGGTCCGAGAGGATTTTGCACGCCCTTGTCTTAGTTCTGGCAGCGTGCAAGTCCTCAATGGTGGGTAGGGGGGTACCGACAATCCTTTCAGCAGTTTTGATTGTCCGTTGCAGTCGGACTTTGTCCTTTTTTGTAGCAGCACCAAACCAGACTGTGATGGAAGAACACAGGACTTATTCGATGACCGCTGTGTAGAACTGTCTCAGCAGCTCCGGTGGCAGGCCGTGGTTTCTCAGAAGCCGCAGGAAGTACATCCTCTGCTAGGCCTTTTTGAGGACGGAGTTGATGTTGGTCGCCCACTTCAGGTCCTGAGAGATTGTAATTCCCAGGAACTTGAAGGTCCCGACGGTTGACACAAGGCAGCTGGACAACGTGAGGGGCAGCTGTGGCGAAGGATGCCTCCTGAAGTCCACGATCATCTCTACAGTCTTGAGCGTGTTCAGCTCCAGGTTGTGTCGGCCGCACCACAGCTCCAGCCGCTCAGCTTCCTGTCGATATGCAGACTCGTCACCGTCCTTGATGAGGCCGATGACAGTGGTGTCATCTGCAAACTTCAGGAGTTTGACAGTCGGGTTCGCTGAGGTGCAGTCGTTCGTGTAGAGAGAGAAGAGCAGCGGAGAGAGGACACAACCTTGGGGCGCCCCAGTGCTGATGCTGCGTGTGGATGAGGTGGCCTCCCCCAGCCTGACCTGCTGTGTCTTGCCCGTCAGAAAGATGTAAATCCACTGGCAGATGGCAGGTGAGACACTGAGCTGGAGAAGCTTGGATGAAAGGAGTTCAGGGATGATGGTGTTGAACGCTGAGCTGAAGTCCACGAACAAGATCCTCACGTAGGTCCCTGCACTGTCGAGGTGTTCTAGGATGAAGTGCAGTCCCATGTTGACTGCATCATCCGCAGACCTGTTCGCTTGGTAGGCAAACTGCAGGGGGTCCAGCAGGGGACCTGTGACACTCTTGAGGTGGTCCAGCATGAGACGTTCAAAGGACTTCATGACCACAGATCTCAAAGCGACAGGCCTGTAGTCATTCAGACCCGAGATTGCAGGTTTCTTGGGGACTGGAATGATGGTGGAGCGTTTGAAACAGGATGGAACTTCGCACAGTTCCAGAGATCTATAGAAGATCTGAGTGAAGACTGGAGCGAGCTGGTCCGTGCAGACTTTGAGGCAGACTTTTGGGACACATGGTCCGGGCCTGCCGCTTTGTTAATCTTTTGTTGTTTGAAGATGCGTCTCACATTTCTTGACCAATTCAAACCATTCCAACCATTCACCCACATTTCCAATTTTCCCACGATAAAATACCCACATTTTCCCCACATTAAGAAAAAATCTACAATTTCCCCTCCTTCTTCCACATTTTTTGACGGATTCAAACCACTCTAACAAAACATTTTCCACATTCTCAAAATTCCCACATGACCCAAATTCTACACTTTTCAACATTAAACCACATCACAACATTTTTCCATCCTGCTTCAACATGTCTTTACTGAATCGAACCATTCCAACTACAACATATTTTTCACAGTCCCCATATTCTCACATTACCCAAATTCCTCTTTTTAAACCACATTTCACATTTTACCACGTTAAAATACCCACATTTTTCCCCACATTAAGACAAATTCTACATTACCCCCCACCTCTTTCCACATTTCCTGACCGATTCAAACCATTCAAACAACATTTTCAACATTACCCAAATTCCCACATTACCCAAATTCTACACTTTTCCACATTAAAAAAAATATATATTTCCATTAAGACAAATTCAACATTCCCTCCCGCTTAAACATTTATTTACCAATTCAAACCATTCCAACTACATATTTTTCACATTCCCCACATTCTCACATTACCCAAATTTCAATTTTTCATCCACATTTGACATTTTACCACATTAAAATACCCAAATGTTTCCTACATTAAGACAAATTCTACATTATTTCTTCCCGCTTCAACATTTTTTTACTGACCATTCCAACAGCAAAATATTTTCCACAATCCCAAAATTCTCCCATTACCCAAATTTTACAGTTTTCCACATTAAAATACCCAAGTTTTTCCCACATTAACACAAATTCTACATTATTGCCTTCTGTTTCAACATTGTGCGGATTCAAACCATTCCAACTTCCAAATAGTTTTGACATTCCCCAAATTCCCTCATTACACATGATAAAATACCCAGATTTTTCCCACATTATGATCTATTCTACATTATTCACTCCTCCTTGCACATTTCTCGACCGATTCGAACCGATAACTTCTAACTGTTCAGCTCATTTCACTTCATTCCATATCATTCAATATCATTCCACATTATTTCATAACATTACGTAATATTCAACATCATTCTATGTCATTCCATAACATTCAATACCATTCCACATGATTTCATTCAGCATTTCAGCATTCACATGCAATTTCTGGAGAAGTTGCGTGTGAATGCTGAAATGCTGAAGTCTAGTTGAGGCTAAAGTGAAAACAGTTCTATACTGTTGTAATTTATATCCCACCTGTCTCGAACAAGCTACACATTTTAATGTTTGGATGATTGGAATTTGATGAGGGATGGCACTTATTTGGCTCACTGAAATAGAAATACACAAACAGAATGTATCTGGCCCAACATCCTCAAATTGTTTATAACATAATGTACAGTATGTGTCTGAACCAGAAAAAGCTCATCAAGCAATCAGGATCCAATAATTAAATTTGACCGTTTCTATAATGTTACCAGAACCATTTATTTTTTTTTGCCATAATAGTTTTGAATTAAACTTTTGATGGCGATTATTAGCATTGTGCAAACTTAATCCTCGGGTTGAGGAGAAGGAGGGGGTTGACATATCTTTTTTTTTTGTCTCAGTTGCATGTGAAGAGTAGCACAAGATTTTGTGTTCACAGTGGTAGGCCATCCAAATATAGTTTTAAAAAAAATGTACATTATGAAAAAAGTTAAAGTTCTTTTACATCTATGATGGGGCTCTTTACAAATGACTCTAGAAGAAAAAACAGGTGCTGTAGGGGTGAACTACTATTGGCCACAGTTCGTGGTTCATCCCAAATCCTGACTTGTAAACTTTGCATTTCGCCATAGCCAGTTCACATCACCATTTCAAAACCAAAAATCTAATTTAGTGTTTAAATTCATTGGTTCTTTGTTCACTTTTTAAAACTGAAGAAATCCAAACTGTTAGGGCTTGTAATTCTTTGAAGCGGAAGGTGCATGCACATACAGTAGGACATTGTAAATGTATGAAAATTAAAGGTGAGGCCTATAGCGCACAGATAGTTGAAAAGAAAATGTGCAGTTTGTCAAGACTATATGAAATAGAACACCAAAGACACAGAGTAAAGGCACGAGCATGCCATGGTAACAGCATTATCTGGCAAGGAAAATAACAATATAAGAAGTCAATAAATGATACAAGACATGAAATGTGACAGACAGAGTGGGTGGCAGATCAAGGCAACAGAAAAAACACGTAGAGGGACTTCTAACATAATATTATCTCTTCTCTTGTCTTTGAGGTGTGTTCTGTATTTAACAAATAACATATCAGTCGAGTCATCTTCTAATGTGATTGTAACAAAATACAGTATAAAGTGCCATGAAAAAGTATTTGCCCCCTTCTCTAATTGTCTTTTTTTTTGCACAGTTTCCCAACTTGAAAGTTTAAGATCAACAAACACATGTACATGCCAGACAAAGATAACCCAAGTTAAAATAAAACACATATTCATTAAGGGGAAAAAAACGTATTCAAAGCTACCGGGCCCGGTGTGAAAAAGTAATTGCCCCGAAACCTAATAACTGGTTGGGCCACCCTCAGCAGCAACAACTGAAATCAAGCGTTTTCTATAGCTGGCAATGGGTCTTTCACATCGGGAGATATCTTGGCTCACTCTTCCTTGCAATTTTTTTAAATTCAGCAATAATGGAGGATTTTCAAGCATGAATGGCCTTTTTAATCAGATTCAAGTCTGGACCTTTACCAGGTCACTCCCAAACCTTTTTTTCTTAAGCTATCGGATCGTTGTTCTGCTGCAAAACCCAAGTGTGTTGCTGTTTGAGGTCACGAACTGATGGCCGACATACACCTTCAGGATTCTCTGGTAAAAAGGAGGATTCTTGGTTCCATCAATCACAAGTTGTCTGTGTCCTTAAGTAGGTAAGCAGCCCCAGACCATCACACGACCACCACCATGTTTGACTGTTGGTTAGGGATGTCCCTATCCAGTCAAATGATCAGCAATCAGGACCAGGGTGGGTGGGAGTACACGCATAGGCTACATGGACAAACTGTACAAAGTGATGAGAGGTGTTTTCATTCTTATTTAGGACTGTTAAAATCAGGTAGCTGCTCCTGCTAGTACTACTGTTGGTAGTCTATGTAAGTATTTAGCTAATATTACCAGTAACAGTCCCATCTAATATGTGCCAAATAGTCATTAAAATAAATAAGGTAATAAATATTCTTAATTCAATCTCCTCAATTTGCCATGTCAACTAGGTAATGAAAAATGTGGGCTCTTCAAAATTGAAATTTCAGAAGCATGATAATGCTTTTCCAAAATACAATCTTATCAAAAAAGTAATGGCAAGGCACAAATTTTGATTCCATTTACATTTTATGTGTCAATTTCTAAATTATTCATCTGCTGATTTTCTCACTTTGTCTCTCCGACTCTCTTCCTCATTTTCTGTCTACTGAGCTCTCCTCCTTCTGTGGTGTCACTGTCCTTATGGTGCTGCAACACTGTTGGTCTCCTGTGGCCACACTTCCCACGATGAATCTGTGGGTCTGGGCTTTTGAAAAAGCTGATAGGCTGAGAGGACTTCGGTATTGACCAGCAATCGCCTGGTGCGATGTCAGCTCGGTGCCGCAGTGAAGTATGTCTGACCGACACACACCACTGATTTTCAGTCTTCCATTCATGATGCCAATCAATCTTTTTTTTCTTTGCTGTACTGTTGCATTCACAGAACAAAATGTCTGTTTTTTTACTCACCTTTTATATTTGCTGTTAAACATGCATATGCCCAATAACAATCAAACATATTGCATTGCTTGCACCCTCTTCTTTCTGTTTTCATACACAGGAAAAAGAGCTTTGCACAGATCAATCCCATTGAGTCTGACTCCTTTCACCAGTCAGGGATCAATACTGCCAGTTTCATGTACATTTGCAAGTGCATAGACACATAGGTTTTAAAGTTATGCATAAAAGGGCAGGCATGCCCTTTAGCAATGAACTATTGGCCTATTGGGTAACTTACTTACCAGGGGACACAGAAGTTCATTAAGACAAGCGCTCCATTGCCACTAGACTTTACACCGATCTGATCGGTCTGATTGGTATCGGCCGATAATTAGCATTTTATGCTGATCTGCTTTAATGTCATAATTCGCCGATCCGATCAATGACGTCATTGATCGGCTCCGCAAAAGACATTTTGTCGCCGTCGTGTACAGTATATTCGAATCTAAAAGCTAGTTTATTATTAGCCTTGTCGCGTGTCTTTTGACGTAGTACTGTAAATATCTGACCACCAATAAATCTTTTTTTTTTTTTAAAACAGGTCGGCGGTGTGAGACAGACAACACGTAATCCGGATCAGACTACAAGACAAATTTGGTCTTTCACGATTGCACTATGTCAGACTACTGCAATAAAATCGTTCCATTCCCATACCACCAAATCCCCTCTTGTCAACTCAAACACGACCGGATACACTCGTTACCCTGGCGAGGACAACAATAATGGATCGCGCCGTGTGTTTATAAGAACAAAGTTGGTAAAAACGTGTTGGTGGTCACCGGTGCTCAGGAGAGGACGTTTGTTTAAGGCTTGCTTGAGCTATGTTCACATACTTTTAATATGGTACCGCTCGCAAGCAGGCAACAAAACGTTATGTATCCTAGCAAGCTAGTGCTAGCACTAACCGTTGTAAGCGAACATGCTGGCATTCTGTCGAACCATGCTCTAAAGATTTGGTGTGTGTGTGAAGTAATTTAATTACGATAAAGTAATTTAATTACAGTAAATTAGCACCCATTATTTCTGTCATGTTGTTGGTTTGACCTGACTGATTAGAATACACGATATGACTAGAGCAGTGATTTCCAACCTTTATGGAGCTAAGGCACATATTTTACAATTGAAAAATCTCACAGCACACCCACAAACAAAAATGTCATAAAAAGTGGATATATTAATTACTGTATGTACATCCTGCCATCTAATGGAAGACTATTCATTTGTTCTGTCTGTCACTATGCCTCAATGGCATAAATAGATCAACAAAGATACATTATTTATTGTAAATATAATTTTAGTCATTTAAATAGAGACATTGCTCCATCTTGTGATTGGTTAGCGTTATTTTTTAACTCTCTGATCGGCCCCAAAAATCCTGATCCTGTAAAGCCCAATTGCCACAGGTCTACTTTAAATCTTTCAGGCAAATGCAACATTAAGTGATTACAATATTCAGTTGCAACACTAACAACAACAAAATCATTCACAGAGTTAAATTAAATACATCCATCCATCCATTTTCTGAGCCGCTTATCCTCACAAGGGTCGCGGGAGTGCTGGAGCCTATCCCAGCTATCATCGGGCAGGAGGCGGTGTACACCCTGGACTGGTTGCCAGCCAATCGCAGGGCACATAGAAACACACAATCATTCACACTCACATTCACACCTACGGGCAATTTAAATACATGATTTGTAAATGTTTTATGCTCATAATGCGACTGGAAAAAGTCCTGTTAGTATGAGAAGCTTATATGGGGCTTAAAAATAATTTTGAAATGAAAATGTGCCTAATTACCTCTGCCAAGTTGTTCTATTTGCTTTCATACCATATGTATAAATGTATGTAAAAACACTGCATGTATATTGTTGTATGTATATAATGCTCAATCATATTTTAGTTGAATAGAATAAGCAATATTATTAAATTAAATGGATTTTGGTTGCCAGACACACAGTACATGTTAGTTAATTCACCATCAGGATACTACATACACATTTTTTAACAAATGACCTCTGTAACCTGGATAAACTCACTCCCACAAGCTCCGCTCAACCACTGCCGGACTGCTAACCATGCCCACGTCACGCCTCAGTCCAATGAGTGCCCAAGCCTTCAGCTGCTCAGCACCCAGACTCTGAAACTCCCTCCCCCATGCACATAAGACAGTCAGACTCCATCGCATCATTCAAATCCTAACTCAAAACACACCTGTTCCAACTGGCATATTCCCTCTAACTGGAACTGTGCCCTTCACTTATTTTTATGTAAATATTTTTATTTATTGGCTTTTTTTTAGCTTTTATATTTTCTGTAAGGTGACCATGGGTGACTTCAAAGGCGCCTTCAAATAAAATGTATTGTATTACAGTACAATAATAATAATAATAATAATAATAATGCGGCACGGTGTACGACTGGTTAGAGCGTCCGCCTCACAGTTCTGAGGACCGGGGTTCAATCCCCGGCCCCGCCTGTGTGGAGTTTGCATGTTCTCCCCGTGCCTGCGTGGGTTTTCTCCGGGCACTCCGGTTTCATCCCACATGCATGCTAGATTAATTGAATACTCTAAATTGCCTGTAGGTGTGAATGTGAGTGAGAATGGTTGTTTGTTTCTATGTGCCCTGTGATTGGCTGGCAACCAGTTCAGGGTATACCCCGCCTCCTGCCCGATGATAGCTGGGATAGGCTCCAGCACGCCCGCGACCCTTGTTAGGAGAAGCGGCTCAGAAAATGGATGGATGGATGGATGGATGATAATAATAATAATAATCAACTTTGCTGTATTCAAGCAGTACAGGATTGTTTTTATTTTTTTTTAAACCCCGTACTCTTTCAATGTCTTGAAACATGTTTTGATTTCAAGTACATTGTAGAACACAGCAGAGCCTAAAAAAATCCTTGGCCAAAAGTAAACTGTTTATGAAGTAAAAATAGTAAAGAAATAATAAAAATTCAGTTTGATTCTTCTAGTATCATACACAAAAATTAATTTCGCAATATAGGCCATAAAATGTTGATAAACATTTTAATGTTATTTAATAAGAACACACCCATTGGTGTCACCATACTGATACAGCCACAGTATGTATTCTCCCGTTTCAGGCAGTCACTATGACTAACTAACCTTAGTTGTATTAGAACTATTAACACTAATGTACGTACATGCTCGGTGGAATAGGTTTTGTGTTAAGGTGAAACCATAGGCTTGAAGTGCTTCAGTAGTATGCAAAGTCTTTGTTGTACAACTGGCACTTAACTGCGCTCTTCCTGGCTGTCTTATTTTATCAGGTTTTATTTTGTTCTGGTGTGCTGACATCACTCAATGCAACTTAACCATCGGTGCAATTTGTACGCCGGGAATTCGGCTGCTGAATATAATATGTACTGTATATTGAATAACAAAATACCAGTATATGCAAAGCGTGGTGACTATCCTACGTTTTGTGCCCTGCTGAGTGACATTGTACTTTTACATGCTATGTTTCATGTCCAGCAGAGGATGTATAATCCCCAGAATGCTTTGGCCCAAAGACCCACCTTGTCTTGGGTACTCATCAGCCTCGTGGTGAACAAGGTCAGTCACGCAGCCACTGTAGTGAAGTCTTTGCTCGTGCTCAAAAGCCTTGAGCGTCTCGCTGGAACTGTATGACTTCTGGGTCGGCACGCGACAGTCCTCTGCATCCAGGGATGAGGTGTTGTAAGGGGCGTCCTTGGAGCAGGTCAGGGAGTGATGTCTTCGATCCTTTAGATCCATTATGTTGTGTGGGAGGGGAAGTGTCTGAAGCAGGGGTTGGAGGCCGGTATTGGGCGGATAGGACTCCTAGTTGACCTCACTGGAGTTTATCTCCACTTCAGTAACCTGGACAATGGAAAGGATGGAATTAAATTAATTCTTGCTCTTGCTCTTTTCTCCCAGGATAATCTATGAGGGAAGTTCAATATAAATTAGTGTTGTTAATTGATGTTTAATCAACCAGACAAATATGCAAAACATACGACTAGTGATGGAGATTTACTCTATGGCCCTGGATGAAGAAAAGCTGCATTGGCCTACGTCCAAATAGATGGATTATGTGAGGCTGGCTAAAACTGTTCAGCCAGAATTCAAATCTATGGCATCAAGTCATACAGCTGATGTCAGCGCTGCATGAATACAAACACATTAAAGGGAGAATAATGACAACCAAAGGGGTCAGCGAACAAAGGAAGAATGTAGAAAAAGAACAATGATAGAATTAAAAAGTAATAAAGATGATTACGATTAGAAAATAATAAAAGGGTAAAGAGGAGTGAAAAGTAGAAGGATGCAACAGGAAGGATGTAAGACTGGAAGAAATGACTTTAGGGCATTGCTAGTCTCTTCCTCATTATCACAGTGAGAATGAATCACACTCCCTATGAGGCTGTAAGGGATAATCAAACACAACCAGACAAAGATGTGTACAAGTAGACACACACACATACACAAAAATGCACAAACGGGCTGGATGCACCTATGCACACACAAAATTTTTTTTCATGAATTTGACACAGTCAAACAAGAACTTTCAACGCAGATAAACATGTACATCAACTGCAAATAGAGACAATGTTGACTCTAATGCCTCAGTTGTCCACTGGTATTGCATCACAGTCAGCTAGCCTACTTTAAATGTATTCACATTTTATACAAGTGGACGTAGATTATACATTTGAATGCTAACACAGAATAATATACAAGTGCAAGAGCCTGGAGCAACATAGTACATTAGCAACCAAAGATCAAAGTGCAATAATACAACAACCAGCAGTAATTCACAGCAATACCCCCAGGAGCGGCCAGTATGGGGTATTTAAGGTAATAAATAAATAGACTGGCTGGGTTTTTACTTGCTTGAGGTTAAAGGAAGTCTGAGCTACCCACTGCATTAGAGCAGTGCATTACATTTTCGCAACTCCCAGTCTGGAGAGTATTTGTCAATATCAGAGCAGACAAGAGCTTTTCAAAAAGGAGATATAATTGGGTTCTGAAAGTGTGATGAAACTAATTGCACGCTGGGACGGCTTGAAGAAGGAGACGAAGGGGGGAAAGAAGCTAGTCCAGATTGGGAGTCAATCCTTTCAATGACAGCTCATTTTAAAATGCTTAGGAGGCAGTATTGAAAAGTGCCCTGCTATGTACATTGATTAACAGTAGAATTTAAGTCTCATAAAGAGCTCATTATGCTCCGGTATCCATCACACAAGCTATTAGGAGTTCAACCTTAATGTGTTTGTACCTTGAATGGAGAGTGAGGAAATCGAGTGGGATATAGTGGCCTTGGGGACACTGACTGCACATAATGTAATGGGCAAAGAAAGCATTGTGCGAGTGCCCATGCGTGTGTGTGCATGTGTATTTGTGTTTGTGTGTGTGTGCTTGCGTGCGTCTCCAATTAAGGTAAGAATCATGTTTTCAAAAAGTTATTAGGAGATATAGGCGTGATCTGTCAACTTGACATCAAACAATATCCTTAATCTAAACAATTATTACTTAAAATTGAAAATGTGTTTTGATAGCTACTATTTATATTATGACAAAGGCTACACAAGTGTACCTATTGTTAGGAAAGTGAGAAAAATAATGACTTGGAGCCAAGTCTAGCTTTGCAGTATATCTTCCTGTTGTTGTCCAAATCCATAAATTGTATTTTTACTTTACCAACCCAACATACAGTATACAGAACACAAAGGGCCAGAGTCTTCCGTGTGCCCAAGTCAGAAAAGGCGCGCAGCTGGGAACACTTCTGGTTGCGCGCATTCTCCCGTGCACTCAAATTTGTCATTTACGCACCCTCAAGACAGATGCACACTCTGGGTGGAGCATTCCGAAACTGTGCACGTTCCCTGTCAAATCTGGCTTTGCGCACATGCTCCCGTGGATTTAAGGACTTTTCCACTTCAGCACTCCAGAGGCAGTAGTAAGTGCGCAATGATGAAAAGTGCATAAGACTTATGTGTGAACAGGAGAATATGGCCTTAAACCCGTAATGAAGCACATTGCCCGATATACTGAGAAGAATGAATGGAGAATGATAATTTATACTTTTTAACATAATTAGATTTTCTGTACACCAGTATGTCCTGTAACAAGTATAATGTAAAAAAAACTAAGAAATATATTTTACGATAACACGTGTCTCCGTTTGACATTAGTCACAAAACATGACTGATACTTCAGACCAAATTCAGTTCACATATAAAATTGCAATTTTAATTATCCCTTCATTTTCCTCAAAACCATTCCCAAGCAATATGACTTTGCAGTAACAGTATATACCCCCAATTCATATCATGTACACACAGTGGTTTCCCATTGGAATCTAACTCTTAAATCAAACAATGTTAAAAATGAAATACCTTTAAAAGTGGAGCTATTCCATTTAAGGCTGATCTCCACCCAAGGTCAATATAGTAATTATTCACAACACAAATAGTTAGAAAAAGGTGTTTTGCATGTGTGTGAAGCAGTCACACATAAAATGACTTTGGAGTTCATAAGTAATTTGAAAGTGTAAGTAGGTTTAAGCGCTAGATAAGCAGGAGGAGAACGGTCACCGAATGAGAGATAGATGGATAAAGTGAAGAAAGTCGAGGGGTAAATCGCAAGATCTGGATCACATATCAATCACATTCCACCGACTTGTGTTTTCCTCAAGGTCACCAAGACAGCCATTTCTACAAAGAAGCAAGTGCCTAACTTGAGCTTGTTAATTACTCTGGTGACAGCAGCCTGACCTCCCATGACCATCACACGAAAGTGGATTGTCCCTTTTAGAAGAATTGCACTGTGTTATTATCATGACTGCTGCCATCAGAGAGTTTAGTGGCATGCCGACAGCAAAGACAACAGATATTTTCATTTTTATGCACAGACATTCAGAAAGTGCAGACAAGCAGAAATACAAATGCAAAACTGTGCAAACAAATGCACAAGGCCAACTTCAAATGCAAGAGTATGTTTCGATAACATAGAAAATAGACAGGCCCGCAACCATGAAATCCAAGCAGAATAAGAAATGTAATCGGAAGATGAGAGAAATGGTGGATAATTAATTTTGGAAAATACAAAGGTGAAATTTTACTCAGAAGCCTTTTTCCCTGCAAATAAAAGCTGAAGTGGCACAATGCAGATGCACTGTAAGTGGAAATAACATCAACTTAAACTGAAGGCTAATGACAATGAATCACTCAGCATTACGTTACGAAATCAAGTTAAAAGAGAGAATTTGCAGTTTTAAAACTACCGGCAAGATTTGAATGGAGCCTTCACTAACTTCACGGATCCCTCCCCCACATTGAGTCTCTGGCCAAACCCTGAGATGAACAGAACAATAAGACAGTGAAATAAATCACTTTGTATTGTGCCACTGGGATCTGGTGAACTGCATTGTTGTGTATAGTAATTATTATGTCCTGCATTTCTACTGTTGGAGCCTGGGTAGCGCTTTGCGCCCTCTCGCTCTCCCCCCCCCCCCTCTCGCTTTCCAGCACCTTCCTCGGCCACGCACCTGTCACCAATTGGCCCTCATTACCACCTGCATTAAAGCCTGTCTGATTCCGGAAAACCTTGCCAGAGTATTACAGCTTCTCCAGCGGTATAACGGCTCCCCAGTCTCCACGTAAGCTACACAATTCCTCGTCTCCTTTCTGACCTCCGTGTCTCTCCTTGTCCGCAGTGTTCCCTCCGTGTTCGTTATCAATTGAATTCCTACCGCCAAGCCAGCCGCCTGCCCTCGTCACCACCTGCCACTCATTCCCAGCCATTTTCAATAAACCTCTCAGCCTCCGCTCATACCACCCACCCAGAAAGAACTCCGTTTCCTCGGATTCGCCAGCTTCTACCGCCGCTTCATCCGCAAGTACAGCAAGGTCGCACATCCCCTAACCAGTCTCACATCCACCAGTTCCCCCTTTCAGTGAACCCCTGCAACATCCCAAGCTTTCAGCCAACTCAAAACCCTGTTTACCTTAAGTCACCCCGACCCCTCCCTCCAATTCATGGTGGAACCTGACGCCCTCTCCTGCATATAATCATCCCCCTCCAGCCCTGCAGAACCCGACACTATCCGCCCTTCCTCCTGCTTTGTCGGTGCTGTATCTTGGAAAATTTAACAAATAGTCAAACGCGCTCAAAGGACTCACCCTGACCCCAAGACCGGACCTCCGAACCGTCTATTTGTACCCGATTCCGCACGCTCTGAAATCCTTCGGTGGGCTCATAACTCATCCCAGCATCACCCACACTATTCAATTGGTTCAGCAACATTTCTGGTTGCCCAGCCTGGTCAAAGACACCTGGGAATTGGTCCAAGCCTGCTCCGTCTGTGCCCGAGGGAAGGCTTCACATCTGCCTCCAGCTGGTCTGCTGCGCCCCTTACCCATCCCGAGCCGCCCATGGTCCCACATCGCTTTACATTTCATCACCGGCCTGCCTCCTTCTGAAGGTAACACTATCATTCTTACTGTTGTCAATCGATTTTCTAAATATGTCCATTACATACCCCTTTCCAAACTATCCTCTGCTTTTGAAACTGCTAACCTCCTTGTTCATCATGTCTTCAAACTCCACGGTATACCCATCGACATCGTCTCGGACCAAGGTCCCCAGTTCTCCTCCCTGGTTTGGAAAGAATTCTGCAAAGCGGTGGGCGCAGCAGCCAGCTTGTCTTCAGGGTACCATCCACAGACCAACTCTCTCTCTCTTCTCCCCTCTCTCTTTCTAGCACCTTCCTCGGCCGCACACCTGTCACCAAACAGCCCTCGTTACCTCCTGAATTTTAGCCTACCTGATCCCGGAAAACCTTGCCAGAGTATTACAGCTTCTCCAGCGGTACAACGGCTCCCCAGTCTCCAGGTAAGCTACATAATTCCTCGTCTCCTTTTTCCATGTCTCTCCTTGTCCTCAGTGTTCCCTCCGTGTTCGTCACCAAGTGAATTCCTACCGCCACGCCACCAAGCCAGCCGCCTGCCCTCATCACCGCCTGCCACGTATTCCCTGTCTCCACAACCCACCAGCGCACCTCAAGGACCATCTACAATCCCCTTTTTCAATAAACTGTTCATCACAACATCTCAGCCTCCGCCTGCTCTTCGGGCCAGTCTGCATCCATTCATGACAAATGAGTTATATATATAACTACATATAGGTCCTGCTGGACATTATGCCAGCTTTACTTTTGTCATATGTTTGTGAGCTTAATGCATAGGACCATTAAACAAATAACAATTAGTATTTACTTCATGGAGAATGTATAAAATTAAAACCCAACTGTTACCATTTTGGATTTGGTTGTGTTGCAGCTAGTGAAATAATAATGAGCAAGACAGGATCAGAGGCAGGATAAGGAAGCATGGAGCCACTTCATCTGGAAATAACTGTACCACTGTTAACTTTCCGAACAAGACATGCCTGTCTGTTTCACTGGGATTTTCTTCCGCCTTACTCACATTAATTTTAACAGCAAAAGAAGCCAATTCAAAACAAATTCTGCTTATCATGGTAAAAAATCTTTTTCAAATGCACGACAGTTTATCTGCCACAACTTTATTTATGTTTTTTCCCCCAGTACTGTATACTTTTGAAGGGGGAATGATTAAAAGCAACAAAATGCGGGTAACAGTAACAAGCTTATCTGAGATTAAATAAAGATAGACGTTTAGTGCAAGTGTATGGTCATTTTACCCAATTACACACCCACAGAAGAAGGCGTAACATCTGATATAAACTCAACTTATTACAGTTTTTCTCAGTCGCTTTGGTTCATTTCTCTGATCAGAATTGAAATCCTCAAAACTACTCGTTCAATATTCAAATCATTGTGCCACTTGTGCACATAAAAATATAAGTTTCTCGTTTCTATGAACGAGTTGCATAACTTGGGTACATCCATACAAATGATTATGTACAATTTTTAGCTGTTTCCTACATTATCAATTGCTTATGTTATGTTGATCACAATGTTTTATAGTGTTCTCTTTTCAAGAGTCTCACCCCCTACATTTAAAAATTTACATCTTTAAGTCTTTACATACAAAATGTTTGAAGACATAACATGTACAAATGTAAACCATATTTCTATACATACTGCCCATCCATCCATTTTCTGAGCCGCTTCTCCTCACTAGGGTCGCGGGCGTGCTGGAGCCTATCCCAGCTGTCATCGGGCAGGAGGCGGGGTACACCCTGAACTGGTTGCCAGCCAATCGCAGGGCACATACAAACAAACAACCAGTTGCACTCACAGTCACACCTATGGGCAATTTAAAGTCTCCAATTAATGCATGTTTTGGGGATGTGGGTGGAAACCGGAGTGCCCGGGGAAAACCCACGCAGGCACGGGGAGAACATGCAAACCTCAGAAATGTGAGGTTGACGCTCTAACCAGCCGCCCTCTATACATGCCGATTAGACTTAATTTTTTTCCATGGTGAATCTTTTTTTCGAATGAATTCTTTTTCTTCTAATGAAGGGAAATGTGTACAGCATTAGTTTAACTTGAACTAGTTTTCTGAAATAGCTCAAATGTGAGTCTCATGAACAATCAACTGTCAAGTATACAGTATACAGTGCCGTGAAAAAGTATTTGCCACTTCTCAAATTTTTTTTGCATAGTTTTCCCACTTTGTCATCATCAAACAAATTAAACGTAAGTAAACATAAAATGCTCATTTTAAAAGCTGACTTTATTAATTAAGGGGAAAAAATGTGTGTTGTATATCCATCCATCCATTTTCTGAGCCGCTTCTCCTCACTAGGGTCGCGGGCGTGCTGGAGCGTATCCCAGCTATCATCGGGCAGGAGGCGGCGTACACCCTGAACTGAATCGCAGGGCACAAACAAACAAACAACCATTCGCACTCACATTCACACCTACGGGCAATTTAGAGTTGTCAATTAACCGACCATGCATGTTTTTTGGATGTGGGAAGAAACTGGAGTGCCCCGAGAAAACCCACACAGGCACGGGGAGAACATGCAAACTCCACACAAGCGGGGAGTGAACCCCGGACCTCAGAAATGTGAGGCAGACGCTCTAACCAGTCGGTCACCGTGCCGCCTGTGTTGTGTTGTGTGTGTGTTGTGTGTGTGTGTGTGTGTGTGTGTGTGTGTGTACATACAACATTTTATATATATATATATATATATATATATATATATATATATATATATATATATATATATGATCGGCCTGATCAATATCGGCCAATATTTTGCATTTTATGCTGATCGGCTGATCGGCCTTAATGTCATAATTCGCCGATCCGATCAATGACGCCATTGATCGGACGCCATTGATCATTGATCGGCTCCGCAAAAAATATTTACTCCGCGTCGCCATCGTGCACAGTATATTTGAATCCAAAAGCTAGTTTATTTTAGCCTTGTCGCCTGTCTTGATGTAGTACTATCTGAGGGGCAATAAAGTTATAAAAAAAAAAAAAAAAAAAAAACACGTTGGCGGTGTGGGACAGACAACACGTCTGACACAGACAACACATAATGCCCGGATCAGACTATAAGACAAATTTGCTCTTTCACGATTGCACTATGTCAGACTACTGCAATAAAATCTTGTATTCCAATACCACCGCATCCCGTTTTTTACAATCATTGGGCTTTATCTTCTCAACTCAAATGCGACCGTATTCAGATCGCGCCATTTGTATATATGTGTGTATATATATATATATATGTGTGTGTATATATATATATATATATATATATATATGTGTGTGTGTGTGTGTGTGTATATATATAAAATCATAATTAAAAGTAAATAACTGGTTGGGCCATCTTCACCTCTGTGGACATATTTTGGCCCACTCTTTCTTGCAGAATTGCAAGAAACAATGGAGGGTTTTCGAGCCTGTTTGTGTTCTTGGGGTAATCTTTACCACTGTTCCATGTTTTAAAAATAAAACTAAAATTATGACCAGTTAAAGTTTAGAGCTGTTGTCCTCTTGATATTCCAGGTGTTGCAAAGCTAAAACGGAGAGGCGTGCAAGTATAGAAAACAGGTAATTTCTCTCTGTCCATTACCATCACGCAACTGCATGAAATTCACAATAGATAAGATCAGATAATTTAATTCGATTAGTCACGCTATCGACCAGTTGGGTTGATTTTGTAATGTATGGCTTATTCTTATCAGACATTGACACAAATTTCTGTACAATAAGATAGCATAATAATATAACAATACATGGATTTGCACCAAGAGTTTGAAATTAGTGTTGCCTCAGAAATCCAAAAAGACATGAAATTTCAAAAGTTATTGTATTGTTTTCAGGTTTGAATGTCATGCAGTTATGCAAGATAGTCCCTGGAGCTCAGAATGTGGCACCATAAACCAAATGCAGATTATTCAAATGAGGTCGCCTTTCATCTGCACTGCTACATAGCAATAAGGTCACTTACAAAAATACAACATGATTTATTCTGTGTAATTGAACCTCATTTTATCAGGTTTCCAGTATAAACATGCTTCTATACTGTGATGAAATTAAACTCAAGCACATTCAGAGGTCTAAAGCATTTTTTTTTGGGGGGGGGGGGCAGTTTTCACATTTCAGGATTTACTTTGTGTCTACTTTTATTGCTTGTATTGTATTGTAAAAATGGGGACAAAAAGAATTGTACAACCCCAATTCCATTTCATCATCTATGGTCCATAATATCATCAAAAGGTTCAGAGAATCTGGAGAAATCACTGCATGTAAGCGGCAAGCCCGAAAACCAACATTGAATGCCCTTGACCTTCGATCCCTCAGGCGGCACTGCATCAAAAACCGACATCAATGTGTAAAGGATATCATCACATGGGCTCAGGAACACTTCAGAAAGCCAATGTCAGTAAATGCAGTTCGGCGCGACATCCGTAAGTCCAACTTGAAATTCTACTATGCAAAGCAAAAGCCATTTATCAACAACAACCAGAAACGCCGCCGGCTTCTCTGGCCCCGAGCTCATCTAAGATGGACTGATGCAAAGTGGAAAAGTTTTCTGCAGTCCGACGAGTCCACATTTCAAATTGATTTTGGAAATTGTGGACGTCACGTCCTCCGGGCCAAAAAGGAAAAGAGCTATCCGGACTGTTATGGACGCAAAGTTCAAAAGCCAGCATCTGTGATGGTATGGGGCTGTGTTAGTGCCAATGGCATGGGTAACTTACACATCTGTGAAGGCACCATTAATGCTGAAAGGTACATACAGGTTTTGGAGAAACATATGCTGCCATCCAAGGAACGTCTTTTTTCCTGGTTATTTCAGGAAGACAATGGCAAACCACATTCTGCACGTTTTACAACAGCGTGGCTTCGTGGTAAAAGAGTGCGGGTACTAGACTGGCCTGCCTGCATTCCAGACCTGTCTCCCATTGAAAAGGTATGGCGCATGATGAAGCGTAAAATACGACAACGGAGACCCCGGACTGTTGAACTGCTGAAGCTGTACATGAAGTAAGAATGGGAAAGAATTCCCCCTTCAAAGCTTCAACAATTAGTGTGATGTAACAGTGGTAAACATGACCCTATCCCAGCTTTTTTGGAACGTGTTGCAGCCATAAAATTCTAAGTTAATGATTATTTACTATAAACAATAAAGTTTATCAGTTTGAACATTAAATATCTTGTCTTTGTAGTGTATTCAATTAAATATAGGTTTAACACGATTTGCAAATCATTGTATTCTGTTTTTATTTATGTTTAACACAACGTCCCAACTTCATTGGAATTGGGGTTGTACATTAAGATCTGAAAATGTGAGCGTACATTGTCTTTCCTGCACAGTAATATACAGCATGGGTAAAATACACCATACTAATCTTCAACTGTGACAGTACATCTTTCACCTTCCATGTTCTCCTCTATGTCCAGTCATTCTGTCATTTGTTAAGTTAGAATACAAATAAAAAGATGCGGGACAATCCGCCAGAGTGCCACAGAGCCTCTGTTTATTAGACAAATCCTTAAATCCGCATTTTGCAGGCCTTGCAAACGCCTCACAAAGGCTTAATCTGAGTCAAAACAAAAGGATTGGATATGACATGGGCCCTCACTGTCTCTCTGTGGCTGCCAGTGTGGGTTTGGGTTGATGTACACATACTAAAGGAACCCAATCGCACCGTTGCATGATCTTGCTCATCACACCCATATTTGCTAAAGACTGATTTGTGCAATCCAAACCCTTGCACAACCCACATCTTGTGTCCTGTGAATGCAGGCTGGCAATGACACGTCAGGCAGTTAGATCAAAGATGCAAACAAACTCGGTAATTACACACAGCTCAAAAACTCACGGGAGACATGACAGGGAAGATGAGAATAAGCTGTGGTAAAGAGACAAAGCAACAGCGTGGAAGATATAGCCAGAATGACTAAACAAACCAAGATCATAATATAGACACAACATGATGGAAAAAAACTGCCAATTTGATTTGCAGTGAATGCCAGAACACACATTGGTGGATACAGACCTGCAACAGTATATATTGAAAAAGCAAATACATAAGCAGCCAGTAATGTGGCACAGACTCAGTGAGCATGCAGACACGGTCGCTAGGATCTGCTGAAGTCCAAACCAAGCATTCAAAAGGAAAACAAAAGTGAAAAGTGCCAGACGGTTTAAGTTAGAAACTGTTGATCCACTGGGATTTTCATCACAAACAGCTCTCGGGTTTCCGAGAATGCCTCGACAAAAACAAATGAACTAAATACTGAATGTTTAGTTTCTTTTATTTCATGGATATTTTATATATTGTTTTAGAAAGCCTTGTTTTAGGCAGAGTGAAGAGAGAAAAAAAAACTGATTTGATATGAGTGCATAAATTGGCTCCCGTGATTAAAACATTTTCACATTATGGCAGTTTGATCATGTCCATTTGCCAGAGCCTCTTTTTCATGAGAATGCAACAGTGTTTTATACAGTGCAATACAGTAGTAGTCCCCAACCACCAAGCCATTTGCGATCGCAAAGGTCCAATCATTTATCATAATTAACGAACTATGTTACACATTATCACAAGCATTTAATAATCACACTTTGAATTTAGTAATGTATTATTAATAGATTCATTGCTGACAGTAGGGGTGGCAGCTCGGGTGGCAAGGCATTTGGCCACCCCTTGCCACACCACAGATCCGCCAGTGCTGTGAACTATAACCAACTTCCTAGCCAAACCATTACTTGGAACTGCAATTTATTTTATGGCTTTTTAAAAAGTTAATTTGTGATTCCACCACAGAAGTGATGGTGAATAGGAATAGTGTAATGATGACCATAGAAGCATAAATTAAATACAGAATGCGTAGCATATTGAGAGAGTAGCCACTACTGCAGAAACAAGTGGTACACAGTTTCTATTTGTAATGGTGGTTGGTTATGTCTAAATAGTTCAGGAAAATATACAAGTTTTAAACACAACTTTGTGTGTGAATAAAACCAGACCACTGAGTTTAAATGGCATATTCACTGACGAAGACAGCCTATTGAATGTTGGTGATTATAGAAAATGTTTTAAATGTTGTGTAAATAAATTGGATAGTGCCATTAAGTCAATAAAGGCAGAAATGAGTGATTGAATTGATTAATTGTTTTTTTTATTTCAAACGTGTGAAAAGAACAACAAAACAGACAAGAATAAAATCAAATAAAAATCTAGTTAAATTGTACATATTTGAAAAGGAGTAGGAAGCAGTAAAAACTTGTGCATGGGCACTTCTGTTTATAGCTTAGGCTGCAGGACGAATGTGAGTTTACCTCTAGTTTTGATTGAGGGTAGGAATAGCCACCTTCACTAGAACATTTGAAAACAAAAATTGGTATGCACAGTGATACGCATGTCCATGTCTTACTGTGCATCTGACCACAGAGCATAGGTGAATGTCAGGTGGTGTACAAAATCATGACAGTCAGTGTTACAGTCAGATGCTGCTTGTTCTTTTATTCAGTGAAGGAATTCCCTTTCAGTTTAATTCTGTGCAATCTCACATGCAGAGGGTATTTCACCTCTGCCCGAGGACAGAGCGACAATGCAGAGACTCAGGGCAAACTTTGCAGTAAAGCTTCCAGTGAGTTATTAAAACAACAGAGTACTGACAAGCTAGGCGTTCTGTCGGCATGGGATAGGGCCAGGGCTTAATAACTCAATGTCACGCCTTGACATTCTTACCATCTGTCTGGGTACAATATTCATATGTGTAATAAATGTCACTGGGGACAGACGGTGACACTGTCTAATTAACACTATGACAGAGGTGACACTCGAAGGGCTTTGGCTGATTTGAACTGTACAACATGTTTTGCTGTGTCCGCATCACCCAGGACTTTTACTGTTTATGCAGAGGTGTACCACTTAGGAGCACGAAAGTAAGTTCAACTTAAACACCATCTCTCGGAGTAAACCTGATTGTTCAACAGAACTGCTGGTTGGAGCAATAAGACACACATCAAAAAGTGTACGTGACAGCAGGCTGTATAGAAACCAAGAGTGAGAGAACCCTGCCGTGAGGAAATGCCAGACAGGAGTCATTTCCTTGGGCTGAAATGTCAAAAAGCTTTCCTCAACCCAGGTAGACACATCTGGGTCACAACAAGCCACAGTGATTCATACCTTAACTTGAGTGAAGCTATTTTCCTCCTTCATTTATTGTCATTGCCTGTGAGTTACAAGCCATCAAATATGGGAAATTGCTTGTGGAGTGTGTTGAGAAGAAAATAAGTCAAAAACAAAAAATAGGGGTGCCTAACATGAAACCTGTTTAGAACAAGCTTATATTGCGGAGTTGCTAGATCTTTGCAGCATTAGAGGCACAATGGTTTTCACGACTTGGTCGCAATCACCAGAGGGAGTTACATGGAGATCGATGTTGAAATACAGATACCTCCAACACAAGATCTTTCTGCTCTAAAATCGTTTCTCAAATCTAAATATCAATACTTTGATATATCAGTCATTAGAGGTAATGTACATATATCATTAATAGCAACAAAATGGAAAGTAAACTAATACGATTGAAATCTTGTTTAAATGATAGCCGATTGGTGGGGACTACAACCCCAATTCCAATGAAGTTGGGACGTTGTGTTAAACATAAATAAAAACAGAATATAATGATTTGCAAATCATGTTCGACCTATATTTAATTGAATACACTACAAAGACAAGATATTTAATGTTCAAACTGATAAACTTTATTTCATCCATTATCTGAGCCGCTTCTTCTCACTCGGGTCGCGGGCGTGCTGGAGCCCATCCCAGCCGCCATCGGGCAGGAGGCGGGGTACACCCTGAACTGGTTGCCAGCCAATCGCAGGGCACATAGAAACAAACAACCATTCGCACTCACAGTCATGCCTACGGGCAATTTAGAGTCTCCAATTAATGCATGTTTTTGGGATATGGGAGGAAACCGCAGTGCCCGGAGAAAACCCACGCAGGCACGGGGATAACATGTAAACTACACACAGGCGGGGACGGGGATTGAACCCCGCACCTCAGAGCTGTGAGGCTGACGTTCTAACCAGTCGGCCACCGTGCCGTCGATAAACTTTATTGTTTTAGCAAATAATCATTAACTTAGAATTTTATGACTGCAACACGTTCCAAAAAAGGTGGGACAGGGTCATGTTTACCACTGTGTTACATCACCTTTTCTTTTAACAACATTCAATAAATGTTTGGGAACTGAGGACACTAATTGTTGAAGCTTTGTAGGTGGAGTTCTTTCCCATTCTTGCTTGATGTACAGCTTCAGCTGTTCAACAGTCCGGGGTCTCTGTTGTCGTATTTTATGTTTCTCCAAAACCTGTATGTACCTTTTAGCATTAATGGTGTCTTCACAGATGTGTAAGTTACCCATGCCATTGGCACTAACACAGCCCCATACCATCACAGATGTTGGCTTTTGAACTTTGCGTCCATAACAGTCCGGATGGTTGTTTTCCTCTTTGGCCCGGAGGACATGACGTCCCAAATTTCCCAAAACAATTTGAAATGTGGACTCGTCGGACCACAGAACACTTTTCCACTTTGCATCAGTCCATCTTAGATGAGCTGGGGCCCAGAGAAGCTGGCGGCGTTTCTGGTTGGTGTTGATAAATGGCTTTTGCTTTGCATAGTAGAGTTTCAAGTTGCAATTACGGATGTAGCCCCGAACTGTATTTACTGACATTGGTTTTCTGAAGTGTTCCTGAACTCATGTGGTGATATCCTATACACATTGATGTCGGTTTTTGATGCAGTGCCGCCTGAGGGATCGAAGTCACGGGCATTCAATGTTGGTTTTCGGCCTTGCCGCTTACATGCAGTGATTTCTCCAGATTCTCTGAACCTTTTGATGATATTATGGACCGTAGATGATGAAATCCCTAAATTCATTGCAATTGTACGTTGAGGAACATTGTTCTTAAACTGTTCCACTATTTTCCCACATACTTGTTCACAAAGAGGTGAACCTCGCCCCATCTTTACTTGTAAATGACTGAGCAATTCAGGGAAGCTCCTTTTACACCCAATCATGGCACCCACCTGTTCCCAATTAGCCTGTTCACCTGTGGGATGTTCCAAACAGGTGTTTGATGAGCATTCTTCAACTTTCTCAGTCTTTTTTGCCACCTGTCCCATCTTTTTTGCAACGTGTTGCAGCCATAAAATTTTAAGTTCATGATTATATGCTAAAAACAATAAAGTTTATCAGTTTGAACATTAAATAGCTTGTATTTGTAGTGTATTCAATTAAATACAGGTTGAACATGATCTGCAAATCATTGTATTCTGTTTTGATTTATGTTTAACACAATGTCCCAACTTCATTGGAATTGGGGTTGGACTTTTTCTTTCGAGTGGGTAAATGCCGCAGCATGCCACAGTGCTCAGTCAGTCTCAGTCAAACTCTTGAGCTGAACAATTGTTTGTGAGTTTGCGACTTCAGTTTTAGAAACAAGAACAAGAACCCCTTTCTTATTGTAAGGTTCATGCATACACAACATCTGCCTTTTAGATTTAATCCACACAGTAGCGACAGCAAGCAAACACGATCAGTGACACACAGAAGTGGGCAGCTTTGCAGTGCCCGGGGAACAATCAGGGGAGTTAGGTGTCTTGCTGTGTCTTGAATGCAATTTATCTTACTTTGACACTGCCAACCCTTAAGGCAACCTGGTTCAATGTTCACGAGTATCTACTAAAAAGAACTGTATTCAACAATACTAAAAAAATATATTGCTATTCAATATGGCACTGTTTTATTGTCCGTGAAAAACAATGGAAATGAACTTGCTTGTCTCAAAATATTAAATTCTACAGTTATGGGCAATTATACAGTACTATAAACGATAAGATGAGCAATTTGTGCATTTTACCCAATGAAATTAGCAAACATATATCAATAATGTGCACAAAATGTCCACTTTTACCTTAAGTGATTTAAAAGATAATGCTCCCACTTTTAGCCCTGTCTGTGTGCACTCACTTCCATCGCTGGATCCTGAGAGAGGCTTTTGTATGAAGCACGTTTAAATGGGTTTGTGAGGAATATATTGGACTTCAAGATGAGATTTGACACACAGTGTGTACGCCCTGAAGTGTGTGTGCTCTTTGGATTGTCATGTAGGGTGCTCTATTACACCACTTTTCCACTTGTGTTACTGTGTGCACTCACACTCCAAAGCCATTATATTCTATACAAAATCCCACAGCCGAGAACTTTGAAGAGGGCAGCGCAATCAGTAGGCTGGTAGCCTGCACAGTGCATCTCTGTACTCTTGATCTATTACAGGACATTTCCTGATTGATGGTACTGTTGCAATTTTATGTGCGCCTTCTCATCTGTGGCTTTATCCGTTCTTTCAAGCCCACACATGGATGCCTGTTTTTTTTGGGATGAATTCAAGAGGTTGAATATTGTACAGCGACCATCGCTATACATTTTGCTGATTGGCTCTACATGCCCACTGTACTGTAAATGTCTCTAAAGGAGTCGGCTCATTGTCTTGAAATGGTGTTTGTGCCTTCGGGGCCAGCAGAAGACAGCTACAGCCACTCCAGCACCAATGACATAGCTGACTGGTTCCATTTAGCATGCTAGATTTAGCTTCATTAGAGAAAACGTGGCTGGGAAGTCACACAGAAGAAATTAAATGAGGGGTAAGATAGGAGCTGACAGATACTGTAGGCTTTGGTAGGGCCACTTTGCAGTATGGCAAAAACCATCTGATACAACCTTATAAAGCAGTCCTATCTATAAAGACTAGGCAGTAGAGGAACATATATTGATACACCTGTTGGAACAAAATTAGGATGGCAGAGAAAAAAAAATAGCTCATTAAAAATCTCTACTCTTACTAAAATTTTCAGTGGGTAAAATTATGTAAATTTTGGTACACTGCAACATTATAGGATGGCCTTTTTAAACGAAATAACAAGAAGGCTAAATGAGAGCTATTGCGGGCATGGAGCAGAGGGAGGTCGCATTAGTGGATGTGTGGCTCTTTGAAAGATTATGTGTGCGACTGGTGGCAGCAGGAGTTTGGGTCTGATGGTATCTGCACAAAGACGAATGGATTGGACAACCTACCTCAACGTCATCCATCGGAGGAGACACATGTTACCTATAACCTTGTCACTTAGCTCCATGTGTACACACAACACACACCAGAATGAGGAAAGCAAACAAAGACAACAAGCTAGTACTTTTGTGTGTGTGCAATGAAGCATCAGCATGTGGCCTCATTGAGTATTTCCCTTTCAGAGAGCGAAGAATACAACACAGGTCGTCAAAAGGCACCCTGTGACAAATGGTGCGATGTCAATGTCACAAAAATAACTGGTGACAAATAGGTTTCTAGTGTAACCAGTGTAGTCCAGCAAATCAGAGAGGGGAGACGGGGGAAGTGCATACAAGCCTGGTGAGTTAGCCTTCATGTGATGTATTATGTACAACCCTAACTAGTCCACTAAATGTTAGAAATCCATAGTGTGGACCCAGCAGAACAATCTTCAGACCTCACTCACTGACAGTTGTTGCAGAAAAATTGGTTATTTAATCCCCACACACATCTTTTTTTCAAGACAGTTTGTTTTGCTAAATGTTATAATACAGCAAAGTACAGCATTCCAAATACTGTATACTGTATGTTCATTGTTGCAATAATTTTTTTCCCAGATATAGTTGCAGATCCTGGCTTGTATTTATAGTTATGAGAATAAGAATTCCAGGAATTAATCACTTTTTATTGATTGTCTTTATTTTATGTACTGTAAGAAGAAAAAACGATTGTAAATTAGTAAATCTGAAAAGGTAGATTAAAAGAAAACAAAAGCAAAGCAGACACACTTTCCACATGCTCTAAAAGGGGTAGAAGGAATTTTTTTTTCTTTTTTTTTAGGGGGGTGGGGGTTGCGGGGGGGTTAACATCAGGTTAAATTTGTGGCTCATCTGTCTTCAGCACACTTGGCTGTGTCCAGATCAGTTTCGCTTTGGCACAGTGTTACAATTAGTACACTGACATTATGGTTCTTGCGCTTCTGTCATCACTACTCTACAGCTCCAGTTAATAATGTATCAAATGTGGTATGAAGTAGTGAAAAAATAGTGGTCTTGTTTTATGTATTATTCAGTATATTGATTATACTGAAGGATTAAAGTTTTCGTACCGCAATGCACAGACCGATATTTAATTTCATGCTCACTGCCCATTCACCACTGCAGTACATTCCCAACTCATGCTCTTGAGGTAACGTGGCAGTTTTATTTGTTTATAATGTTTAGGCTTCCCACAGATAGCATGTGATGCAGTCTCGATAACTGAGAATAGTTACATTTAGCCAATTGATTGAGCTCCTTTTGTCATGAGAGCTGCAACTCAATTAATTTGAAATGAAGTGAAAATCCAATAGAATTTTTTTAAGTGGGTAGAGGAAGACAGAGAGGCACAGAACGAAATGTATAAAAGGAGGGAGTATTTGCTGATTCTGTAATTTAAAAATGGATAACCTGCCGCTGGTATACTTGTGTAAATGTAAAGACTGAGCCATGTGCTGCGTCTCCATTCCCATCTACTCCACTTAAATATGAATGACAGATAAAATATAGATGTGGCGCCACATCCGTCAGTTACTAAACCCCCCTCCATGTTCTGAGTGTGTTTGCAAAGACCTCCAACTCAACCTTGTGTACCCCTCTGGCTACACCATAAACCCTATGAGGAGCAAACAGTCAGTGCCCACTTCTATTAAGAGATACAGTATGACGATATCTGAGACAAATTCCCTGGAAAAGCTGCAGCACTAATATGCGGGGGAAATTTGGGTAGCAGAGTTGCGTTTGGTTGCCTCAGAGATGACACACGAGTGACAGCGTCTGATAAGGGAACTGGTGGGAGTCATGGCACCTCATATGTCATGTGAATAATCATTGCATGCGTGTGTGAATCTTCTTCACGACCCCACACTCCTTGTCCTCTGCAAGCTGCTCAGTTTCTCACTCCATTTGCTCCAGACTTCATACACATCTGCCCACAAAATTCCAACTCATTCTCTCTCTCTCTCTCTCTCTCTCCCCACATGCAGCTCCTAATTACTTACATATTTGCAACTTGACATGAACAACAGCAGCGGCTGCGTCTAGACACTGCAGCCGAGTGCTCCCTCTCGTCTGCCTAATTACATTTGCCTTTTCTACAGCGAGTTCACACACCACTCTCTGTGTGTGTGTGCGTGCGTGTGTAACACCCTTGCAAACTTTAGGCAACTCAGACATTCCTTTCTATGTAGCTGAAGACATAGCACATAAAATGTCTGAAGCTTCCAAAAAGCTCTTGTGAAGTGAAGGATAAAAGCCAGCAAGCAGTGGGTGGAAAGGTGGGAGGAGGGCTTTATACACCCTCCTGAGAAAGGAAGTGAGAAAATGCAGTGGGGGGAAAGTGTCCTCTCAAGGGAAAATAATACCTCATTGATGTAACAATTTCCCCTTAACCTCAAACAATACATTTCTGAGCAAAGAGTGACAGAAACCGGGAAGTGTGCTTCAGTGGAAAGAAAAAAAGGTGCAATCCCATTCCCTTCGCCTCCACTCCTTTCCTAGTTTTCCTTTTGACTGCTTGAGCAGGATTTAGAACATCTTTCGGTGAAATGACACGTCTTATACAAGAATTTGCCACTGTAATTAACCTGCTCATTTGCTAATTTAACCATAATCAAGCCTTTCATCTTCCCCAGAGGGGTTCCAGAGCTCTTGAAAGAGACAAAGCAGGTTAGTGATGAGCTGCATCCTGAGCCATCTCCCCTTTACCTAACCTTCACATGAAGTCGTTTTGGAAAAAATACATAGTTGAAGAGGTCAGTGACCTCAGTGAAAGACCAGACTTTACCCTCAGTTTGACAAAAATGCAAACCAATACTTGAGTTATCTTTAATCCCAATTCATTTTAATCTATGTAGTGTTTTATTTTTTTTACTTTTACATTTGCCAGGACTCAGCATGTACCCACGTGTTTGTGTGTTACACTGCATGATTGTAATCTAGTATAACACTACCAGGCTCTCCTCTCACCACTCTCCCCTCTCTCTCACACATTTAAACAGGACAACCAGTATTCAACACAGAGTGGGCCTTCACTGGTTGCTAGTGGCAACCGATGCACAGGGCTATTGCATCCAATTGTAATTCTAGTTTCAATGCACTTCACAGTTAACAGTTATGACTCCACGAGTAAAACCGAGCCAACGGGGCAATGTTTAAGTTGTAAATTTGAACGCCATCCATCCATCCATCCATGTTCAGGGACACGGGTGAGCCGCTCCCAGTTGACTTTGTACCACAGTGCTTTGTTATCAAGTTGCAAAACTCGCTGCGTGTTTGCCAATTATGCAGACCAGTCTGCGGCAAGATGGGCATTCCGGCGCAGCGTCCGATTGTCATTAAAGATTCACCTGTCGGAGCGGAAGTTGTTTTCTTCTTTTTTACCACCGACGTTCACTTCACGGTTGTTTATTAGAGACATCAATTTGCATGACAATAGGCCGAAGGATTGACAATCGGCCTTTCTTGGTATATTCATAATTTTACACCAGTTAAAGGCAGGACACGCTCACCGCAGAATGTATTATGTTTTATTGAATTTACAGTGCAGTAATTATTTGTAACGTCCACCCCTTGTCCTGGGAGAGTGGCGACTGCCGTGTTGAGGTGAGCAGGAGTGCGCACCAGGGCCGGTGGTGCACACTCCTGCTGATGCGTTTTGTGGTCCACCAGTTTGTTTAGTGACACTCTAATGTTAAAAATTCAAACGTGAAATATGCTGGTGATGATGTCGAGCAGTTAACTAAATCAAAATGTGCAATGTGTCGGTGATGGCGTATTACCGGCCCCGATGCATTCAGTCATAAGCACAGTATTGCTTAAGAATGAAGCGGTGTGGCAAAGCGAGTGGAAATTTGGTGGCAGAAAGTAAAAAAGTTTAATTTTCCCATGTCCAAACTGTATGTTTTTTATGTATCATCGTGCCAGCTATGCATTCTGGGTGGAGCAACCATGGACTGGCCATTCTCTGTCAAAATCTGCACGCATTCTGCCATCAATTTAAGCACCTTTCATCCTCCGCACTCTGGAGGTTGTAGTAAGTACAGCGCCCTGTGTTGGTGAAACTTCATATAGAATTTGAAGTTTGGAGGCAGTTACAATATACGCCATACATGAAAGAGACTATTGGAAAGCTATCCATCCATCCATCCATTTTCTGAGCCGCTTCTCGACACTAGGGTCGCGGGCGTGCTGGAGCCTATCCCAGCTGTCATCGGGCAGGAGGCGGGGTACACCCTGAACTGGTTGCCAGCCAATCGCAGGGCACATAGGAACAAACAACCATTCGCACTCACAGTCATGCCTATGGGCAATTTAGAGTCCCCAATTCATGCATGTTTTTGGGATGTGGGAGGAAACCGGAGTGCCCGGAGAAAACCCACGCAGGCACGGGGAGAACATGCAAACTCCACACAGGCGGGACCGGGGATTGAACCCGGGTCCTCAGAGCTGTGAGGCTGACGCTCTAACCAGTCGGCCACCGTGCCGCCTGGAAAGCTATCAAACATATTCAAACTGCCACTGTCACCAAGTCAGAAGCAGAGGTGTGCACGGCTGTGTGCCTTTTCTGATTTAAGCACACGGGAGAATGTGGACCTATATATGTAGGTTTGTCTGTTTGAATATACAAAAGACTATTTACACTTTGCACTCAGAGGATTAGCACTCAAATCCATGACAACCCTGTGCATTGTGACTGGCATATAGACATCAATGCCCAATTGTAGGCCCAAGGTTAAAAGCAAAGCAGCGAACAGTTCACAAGGCTAGAAATCCTCCACTACTTCAGGCATTCCTGGAAGGCAGACAAGATGAAAGATGACAAATACATTCCAAATTGGATTAGGGTAATTTTAAGAAGCGACCATTGCTGTGCAGAAGTGTAGATACAGTATGCATTTGTGACAAGAGCTGCCATTCTCTAGATATTCACTTCCAGAGCAATTTATCAAAATTTGTCTGAATTTACGTATTTTAAAAATGTTGTCAAAAACATTACCGCGTGACAGTTATTGCAGTATATTATGTAATAGGATAAAAATAATTCTGCATATTGTTCAATTGCACAACATAATCATTACTCTATAACCATAATCGTTAATAAATTATGGCTTCAATATTTGTTATTTTAATGTTGTATTGTATCAACCTTGTAATGGTGGATGCAGTTGGAGCCTGAAATCAAAGTATATGAGATTTTGACATGCAATCATCAAAAATGTCTGTGTCTGTGGATTAATTCGCCTTTACCAATTCTGTTTTCAACCTTGTTTTTTTACATTTTTTTTTTAATCAAGTATATTAAATCAGATTAATCAGATCTCAAAAGTCAAAACTCAGCACTCTATTTTGCAAACAAACAAATAACTTGATAGCTGAATTGGATAGTTTATGCATTGACAATAGTTTAGATTTCCAAATTTGTGAATGTACTATACTTGTATAGATGTCTTCTCTTGCATGCTATTTATATTATATATTTAGATTTCCTATATCCAAAATTGCTTTGGATATGATGGAAATTTCCCCATTATGGGACTAATAAAGGTTATCGTATGAATTTTTTAAATAATAATTCATTAATAATTTAAAAATAATAAAATAGCGTGGCCCCAAGCAGCTTTTTTTTTCTTTTTTTAAAAACAATATAGTTTTTTTAAACAATAAAGTAATTTTTACAAGAGCCACACTGAGAGATTCATACTACAAACTTGTCAGGAAGTATACCCAAATAAAGTATGACAACAGATTTTACATTCATTTCAGGCACACGTAACAGCGATGAATTTTTTTTGTAGTGAGGATTTTTGACCCATGCCTCTCATTGTCAGATATACAACAAACTCTGTAGCAATGTTACTTTCAACCCATCCACTGCTCTCACACGAACAGAAACAATCCATCTAAGTTTCAAAGCCTGTGAAACATTCATGAGTACCGAAAAGACAAAGCTTTTAATACACATTGTAACAAGACCCCACTGCCTTTGTCGTCGCTCCCTATCTGTTGCTCACTCTTCCTTCCCCACTCTCTTGCCTGGTCCCTCTTTCTATGGCTCTCATGAATACTGTATACTTGTAAAAGCCAGTGTCTCAGATTGTCCCTCCAGTTGGATACAGCTCAGCTGGAGTGATCAATACAGTCATCCTAATTAACCATGAAAGTCTTTTTCATGCAAATGATTGACCACACAGCAGTGACTATGTTGCGCTTGGGAGTTTAAACTGCACCTGCAAACAAGTTGCACCTCACTAACAAACACATGTCTAGGCATTCTTATGTAACCAATCGAATGCAACAATATAACATCGTTATTTACCGTAATTGCCCGTGTACAATGCGCATTTTTCCACAAAAAAATTGTCAAAAGTCAATAGTGCGGCTTATACATAGGTGTAGAAGAAAATGAAAAAGACTTTCGCATTTTATAAATGTATAGTACCATCTAGAGGTTATGAAAAAGCTGTACACTTTCATTCCAATATGCCACCACCCCCTGGACATTACAAAAAAGTTGTACACTTTCATTCTAGTATGCCACCTAGAGGTTATGAAAAAGGTGTAGCCTACACTTTCATTCCAATATGACGGGTATGTATGACTGCATATCTGTAAAATTGTGCTCCTAAGTTTACATACACAGTTGAATTTTAATCCCATTAAAATAAAATTAAATGTGTTTCGCCTGGTCCTTATGTTTTCTTTAAAGAATTGTACACATCTTACAAATGCTGTCTGGGCCTGGGTTCAAATTAAGTGCTTAACTTCAGAATAATTCTTTGAAGAAAACTAACAGAATACAGATAATACTTCATGTTTTGATCATATGGGTAGAAGCAAAATCATGCATTGTAAAAATGCATTATACCTAGGTTGAAGGGTTTTCCAGAATTTTGAGGTCAACTTTGGGGGTGCGTATTATACATGGGTGCGCATTATACACGAGAAACTTTGAGGCAACAATGAGCCCTCATCTTCTAATAAAACAGCAAAACATAAACAAATAATAATTTCGAGCATTATTTCTATACACCCCACCTTTTACAAGAAAAGTGATACTTTGACATATGAGTTTTGCTCGTTCTATGACCAAGCTCGAAACTCAATTTACTCATTTATAAAACAGACACTCCCCACCGATTGAAATGAATTGAAAGTCCATTAATTCATTGCAGCCCCCAAAATCCATCAGTGTTTTGTTATGTGTTTTTAATAAAGAAAATATCAGCATATTATAGAATAAACTAGGGATGGGACTCCTTTAAAAAAATGGGGCCTGTGCAACCAAAGATGACGGTGAGAGTGAGCGAGCTTGTGTTTGAAGGCTCGCACAGCGAGTTTACAACTGAAGAAAAATATCAACGACATCATCGATTAATCGAAGACGACACGTTTGATCACCTTAGTGTGAATTACAAAATTCATTCATTCATTCAAACCCTATTGTGGAGTGACTATTTGTTCATTGATAAACTAAAAAAGGAGACCCTGTTTCCTAGCGTTATGGGGTGAGTTAAGCAAGAAAAGAAAAAGGAGTCCATCTATAGCTGTCAACTGCAGGCAAGCTATACAAAGGTGCTCTCTGATGACGACTATTACAGTGTGTTTAACAGTTTGTAATGTTCAGGAGATGGATTAGAGTGCATCAGAGATTGTTGCTCTCCTTTTTTTCCCACTTCACTACAGTTAAAGTGTATTGGAACACACACAAAACAAAACAAAAAATACAGAGCAACGGCTTGCAACTCGAAAAACTCATAAATTGGGGCATTCTTAAGTCAAGCTACCACTATATTAGATAAGTTTCATTCGGTTTTAATTGTGTACTTCTCTTTGAGCAGCACTAGCAACAAAAGCACTTGGAAAAAGAAGCTGCCGAATGAACACCTCTGTCTTCCAAGGACGTGATTTTGTTTTTGTGACAACTGTTACAAAACTTTCTGTACAAACCCCAATCCCAGTGAAGTTGGGACTTTGAGTAAAATGTAAATAAAAACAGAATACAAAGATTTGCAAATCCTTTTCAACATATATTCAGCTGAATACACTACAAAGACAAGATATTTAATGTTCAAACTGATTAATGTTATGTTTGTTTGTTTGTTTTTTTTGGTGCAAATATTCTCTAATTTTGAATTTGATGTCTGCAACATGTTTCAAAGAAGCTGGGGCAAGGGCAACAAAAGATTGAGAAAGTTAAGAAATGCTAAAAAAACCCACCTATTTTGAACATTCGACAGATGAACAGGATAATTGAAACAGATGAGTGTCATGATTGGGTATAAAAGGAGCATCCCCAAAAGACTCAGTTGTTCAGTCCGTAATATCATCAAAAGATTGTGAGAATCTGTAGAAATCAACATTGAATCCCCAGGACCCTCGATCCCTCAGGCGGCACATTATTAAAAACCGGCATCATTGTGTCAAGGATATTGCCACTTGAGCTCAGGAACACTTCAGAAAATCATTGTCAGGTAAAATAGTCTACAAATGCAAGTCAAAACTCTACCATGCAAAGTGAGAGCCAAATATCAACAACACCTTGAAACGCCGCCGGCTTCTCTGGGCCCAAGCTCATCTGAGATGGACTGACGCGCTGTAGAAAAGTGTGCTGTGGTCTGATGTGTACACATTTCAAATTGTTTTTGGGAATCACGGACGTCGTGTCTGCTGGGCAAAAGAGGAAACGGACCATCTGGATTGTTATCAGCACAAAGTTAAAAAGCCAGCATCTGTGATGATATGGGGGTATATTAGTGCCCATGGCATGGGTAATTTGCACATCTGTGAAGACACCATTATTGCTGAAAGGTGCATACTGGTTTTGGAGCAATATATGCTGCCATCCAAACAACAGCTTTCTCAGGGAGGTTCCTGCTTATTTCAGCAAGACAGTGCAAAGCCACATTCTGCATGTGTCCAACAGCGTGGCTTTCTATTAAAAGAATCCGAGTACGAGACTAGCCTGCCAGCAGTCCAGACTTGTCTCCCATTGAAAATGTATGGCGCATTATGAAGCACAAAATACGACAACGGAGACCCCGGACTGTTGAGCAACTGAAGTTGTATATCAAGCAAGAATGGGAAAGAATTTCACCTACAAAGCTTAAAAAAATGTGTGTCCTTAGTTCCCAAATGCTTATTGAGTGTTGTTAAAAGGAAAGGTGATGTAACACAGTGGTAAACATTGGCATGTCCCAGCTTTTTGGGAATGTGTTGCAGGCATCAAATTCAAAATGAGTAAATATGTGCAGAAAATATGTATGAACTGTCTTTGTAGTTTATTAAATTGAATATAAGTTGAAAAGGATCTGGAAATCATTGTATTCTGTTTTTATTTACCTTTTACACAACATCCCAACTTCATTGGTATTAGGTTTTACATTAACTTACCACATTTCTTCATCTGTTTTACAATGGATGACTTCTGTTAGCCAGAAAGTACATGACAGTTCACGGTTGCTTTTTGTAAAAATAGTCATTAGCCTTGCTTGAGATCAACCAGCATGATAAAGGATAGATTTATCTTAAAGGGCCAGGACTACTTGGCCACACTGAATGTTTGTGTATACAGCAATTTTAATGGATTAAGGGAACACTGGCATCTAAACAGTCTTTTTTTTTAATTGTAAATGGAGTGCTATTACTGTATACTGTATAGCGCATTATATATTGTTTAACCAATTTATAATTGTAGTTTTCCTTATTTACTATAGGAATACATTACATTCTATAGCCATGTATTGTCTGGCCAGTCCCCGTTCTTGGTGTTAGCAAGAACACCTCCTATATGATTCAAAGACCTCCAACAATCCCTTACACAAGTTGAATCTTAATTGTACTCTGTTCAATTTTGACCTTCTCTCGGGAACGTGTGACATAGTAGTGTGGAAATGATTCTTTCGCCTGAAACAATGTGAACTGTTTTATGGTTTACATGTGTTCTTAAAAAGCACTTTGTATTTCTGTAATTTTGGGAATACATTTATTCATGTTCCTGCATTGTTGTCCTCTAGTTAGTAGTTAGTAGTTTAATTTGAATGTTGAGGTTCGGATCTTGTCCCTGAGAAAACCTTCGTAATTGGACCACTCAGAGTTTTAATTGAAAATCCCTGGTCTATACAGTACGTGCCCTACGATTGCAACCACTGCAGGGAATAAAACGTCTGTCGTCCAAAGTCAGCTGGGATAGGCTGTAGCCTATCAAGTTGTATAGAAAAATGATGGCTAGGTAAAGCTATGATGTGAGCTACATATTGTCTGTCGTAGTGTACAAACGTTGGATTTATTTGCTGGCAATAAAATATATATTTATTTTAGTTTATTAGAATGCTGAGGGTTTTATGGCATGCTTTTGCTGACCTCCTGATGACATTCTGAATTGAGCACAATGCTCCTGAGAAATTGAGGACATGCTAAGTGCAGATTCTTGCCCATTTAATGCTAAAAGATGCTGTTTTCTGTTATGTTCATCTGATATGTGAGTAGAGCTTATGTAGGGTCTCAAGGTGTACGTTCACATTTTCTGAAAACCCAGGATAAGGCCAGAGGACAACCAGTGGCCTAACTTTGACTGTTATCACTTTAACTAATTTTTTATTTCCATGGCAACTGTACTCTTCCATAACAGTGTGTTCTCTATTCTCTGTTAATCCTCACGTCGCTTCATTATGCTAATTAGTACCAAACTCATAAAGATCCCACTAATAAGTGCTCTTTTTTCTATTTTCTTCTATCCAGCTCGTCTTTCCCTTTGTGATATACTATGCTCATTTAATCACGATGGCTCAGAGATTTATGAAAATAAAAACACAGTTTTAACCCCGTTGCCATTGATGTACTGTTCACTTAATAGTGTTAACAGCCGATTTTACAGCAAATTAAATGTTAATTTTTCCCCGAAAGTAAGAATTCAAGCACTACGTCTGGGTTGCACCTGTGAGTGTGAATCTAAATACGTACATTATGCACTGCCTGCTAACATATTATGCAGCATCACTTGTATTTAATGTTCTTACGGATGGAAAGCAAAAACAACTCTCGGTGAAGTCTTTACAAATCTGACAACACAAAGACATTTTACTTTTGCTCATTCAAAAAAGAGAGATTCTAACCTCCTCTTGCACAACTGTTCAAAATTGAAAAATGTTATCTAATTCATGTTACACTACTTACTCATTCAATGTTGCCCTTACAAAATCTGTAAATAAAAGAAAGAAAAATGCATTGAACATATTGATATCTATCTGCATTGAACATATTGCTATCTATCTGCAGGCCAAACAAGTCTCCCATGGCTCTTTCTCTCTTTCGCTTAGTAGACAGAGGAGAGTTCTCCCACTAGCTGTGAAAATCAGAGTGTGTTTCAAAAACCGCAAGCAGAGAGATGAGGTTGCTTTTGGGGAACACTGACGAAAGACTCAAGAACAGACATCAGCTTTTCCTAAAATGCAGTTTCTTTGCCACAAGCACTGCATTTCTCCCTATTGCTTTCCCTGTGACCAGCAGAGCTGCTGACCTTGGCACATTTTTACATATAGCTACTGTATAATGTAAAAGTGAATATTTTAATTTGTTTCTGTTTACAATACAATCAATAAGCTTTGACACTCCTGCTGGCAACATACTTAACGGTGGTTTACATAATTGATACTCGAGATCACTCACCATGCCATCAATGTCAAAGTGACAAGGAGGAATACGTTTGGAAGGAGCGTGAGTATGTCGTGAAAGTTGTCATCTCATTTGTCTTTTTCAAAGTCATAAACAACAAATGTGTAGAAGTCAAGCCTTTAAAATGTGTAATCAAAATTAAGTTTAATAATAATATAATAATATCTTTTTTAAGATATGTGTATTTGCAAGATTTTCAAGGTTAAATTTGGCAACAGGAATGACTTCAGTTCATATTATTTCTGTGATTTCATGTGGCAACAGTCTGAAATTAGGGATTACACTGTATTTGTATATCATAATTAAAAATATGACAATGAATAACAAATGCCAGTACATTTTACCCATGCAGGCTTTTTTAATAATGTGATTTATTTCATATGGTCAAAATTAAAACTGAAATTAGCATGCACCCTAGAAGCTGTCAATCAACTAACTGATTGTCCTCGACCACCTTTTCCTCTCCGCTTACAACTCATTTACACCTGTTGAAACAATCATTGCCCTCAGCTACTTAAATATAAATATAAATATAGTAAAAGTGAGTGGAAGCCAGGCAAACTAAAATGGCTTTTTGTGTTAGCCTGAAATCAAACAAAAATGTGTTAGGTATGCTGCTTTTTATGTCACCACAGAAGAGGCATATATGTAGAAGCTGCCCCGGGCCTACAGCTTCCTAGGACACTCAGCTATGAGCACCACATGACAGAATTAGGGGGACTGCCAGCAAAGAGAATCTACAAACGCCACACATAGAGCTGGCTTGTAGTATAGAGAAGCAGACACATATAATGTCAGGGGAGGGTTTGTCACATACAAAAGAAGAAGCAACGGCAAGATGGGGAAATGTCAAAAGAATAAAAGAATCAGAACAAGTTGAGATTAAATTCAAAAGAGGTACAGTGATGAGTGTAAACTCAGCACTCCATGTTTACTGTGGGAGGTCACACCTAATGAGGTGGCTGGGAGCAGTGTGGGTGTAGTTAATAATGATATGAAATGAAAGTAACATAAAGAGCTACAAATAAAATGACTGGCAGTGTGTAAAACAAAGATGATGTATATCAACAAGAACCGAGAGGGAGAGAGGTGGTGCGAGACTTTGCCAAGAGAACCTTTGTAGAAACTCAGCTTGCTCCCGAATCCACAGTTAAAATGTCAGTATGCAGCAGAAAGTGCTGGATATACAGAACACCTACTGTAGTCTTTAGTCAAAGACTTTGCTCGTAAAAACATTCAGATAAAAAAAAGTCCCCTCAGCACTGACTTATTAGTCATTCAGTGTTTTTGTTTCTCGTCAACTTGACAAATTTTTCAATGAGCCTCAAAAACGTGACAAGCAGTCACATCAAACATGCATTTCTGCAACAAGTACAAAGGACATCACCAGCACAAGTCTCATATCACACAGGCTTCAAGATTAAAGTGAGCCAGAGGAATTGCAGGGGGCTCATGTCAAATTCCAAAACTCAGAATAAGATCTACAAACAAGTTATAAACAGAGACGCAACACATGAACTTTAAATAAATTGGTATTTGCTTCCAATTATTCGATTTCAAATGAGGGGACTCTACACAGATGGTATTACTGGGAACAAATAAGGGCAGCGTTTTTGCAGTGCAAATGTCTAGGTTTTTTTTTTTTTTTTTAATTGTACTTTTTAAGCTTGTTAGGTTAAAAGGTCGGAATACATCGCAAAGCATGAAAACAATTAAGGAAGTTTCAGTCTTATTAGGAGTCGCTAATCGTCAAACAAACCATCAGGTTTTTGAGTGGGTGACAACCTCAGCAGTTCTGTACATACTGGAGCCAGTACCAAGGAAAGGAGTTGTGGCAATAAACCAGATGTTAAAACGAAAACATAAAAACAAGTTACAAATGGCTAAAAACAAGATCTTCGTCGCATCCGAGCTCTGGTTGGAAGCCGACTTATTTACGTGCGTAAAGGATGACGTCAAGTCAAGACAGAGCATATGCAGACAGGACGCAGCTTGGCTATTCCGACTGAACGGTATACACGACTTTGGATCGGTTTGGGAAAAGGAATATTTTACCCCTGTGAATGAATGACATTCTATTCGGATTCGGCCTGTTTATTCCGTTTGAAGTGTTTATATGGAGCATTTTCATTGAATTTGGACTTCTAACCCAATTCTAATCGCAATACAATGATAATTCTAATAATGATAAATAGTTGTGTCCCACTGCTATTATTCATATGACGTACAGGATGACCATGGACTATGTTTGTGTGGTGTCTTGGGCAGTGTGTGACCAAGATAAGAGTTGGACCACCTGCTTTAGCTCCGTTTAATAATTATTGATGAAGTTGCTCAGTTAACTACAGACCAACAATTAGGAGCTTGCCAGTACAGAGTCCACACTACTAATGAGTTGGAGTGTGCCCAGGCCTGTACACCTTGTGCTGAGGTTTGTGTCAAACCTAATGGCAGTGTTTGTTGTAATCACACCTGAATCTTAAAGGCTTTGCCGTTGCTGTCACTGTCAATGTCTGAACAGCCTTTATCTCATGGGGCTGAATCTCGACAGATGGGCGAGGTTTCACGAGGAAAAAAAACAGTCCTTGACTGGGCTTGGCGTGGTGGCGTGTGCATTCGGCTTTTCACAACCTGACCTTGCCTCCCATGGGCTGCTGTAGAAGCCAATCAAAATCAACAGCCTCTCCATAATATTACTGCCGTTGGTATTTCCAAGCTTACCTTATCATTTAACCTCTTTTATCATGACATCAAATTTTGTAAAAGTTTCTCATTACCTGTATCTGCTTTCATCTCAATGTCTACCTTGTCCCATTCTTGCAGATTCTCCTGCAGCTTTCAAATTTACAGCATAACTACTGACTGGCTGTCCTTCTCCACCACATCTGTTCTGCCTTCTTTTAGAATCACTGATGTCACCCACTTCCTTTTCCTCTTCTATCATTCTATCAATCCATACTGTATTTACCGATGAAGAACAGACAGACTCATTGCACTGCATGGTATTTATGGCTGAACGATTTTAGGAAAAAATATAATTGTGATTTTTCTGGAAGATTTGTTTAATTTGATTCACGATTTTCTTCAAACCAAGCTTTTGTGCAATATTCACTATGTACAGTAAGAATTACAAACACGACAGAAAAACACATCATACCACCAAAACATTAAAAGCTATTACTCTAATTATGCAAGGACACTAAAAAGGCTGTGTGAGTCCGTCTTCGACGTTTTTAAATTGGTTCAATAAAGCAATAAACTATCACATCAATTTGAGTGGCTGTTGTCATAATATATAAATATGAAATTATGTGTAATATGGTATGGAAAAGTATTTTTCACCATATCGTATGTAAACAAAAAAAAAAGGTTTTTCATATTTCTGGGATAGAGTAATTGCTTCAAACGGAGAATGAGGGCTGGGTGGTATGGCCTAAAATTTATATCACGGTTTAAATGGAAACCCTTCATGGTAACGGTATATATCGCCATATACTAAACTTCAGTATACAAATTAAAGTGGAAGAGTTTCTGAATGTGTTACTTAAATGTGAAATGTAAATATTTCCTTTTAAAAGGGGCAGAAACTATGAGATTCTTCTCTATGCTTCTTTTCATTCAAATTTTACATTTTCATATCAATGTCGTCTTTTTCTTTTATGTAATGATATTAATTTTTTAACAAACGAAAACAAATAGAATCCGTTAACAAATCCAAACTGATAAAAAAAAGACAAAAAAAACGGAATATATGTTGAGATCTACTTTATAGAACTCAAAACTCTGAACTCAGCACCTCTATGGAGCAAAATAGTGCAAACAAATGCAAATAATATTTCTGATATAAATATTTATAGTTTTGACCTAAGCTCCCCGTCCTGGCTGACGTGTGTGGTAGCCAATTAATTTACAATTTTTGGGCGTGTGTGCTTGCTTACTGCGTAGCTGTTCGCTATAATATTATTTTCCCTCTAGACACATTAATTTACCAGCTAATTTGTTGTTCATAGTTGGTTGCTTCCCTCTGTAATGTGGTTCCAGCCAGACTTTTGTGAAAAGTGTGCTGATCACCTGATTATTGTTTTACAATAATGCTTGTCCGGGCGGCACGGTGACGAACTGGTTACCACATTTGCCTCACAGTTCTGGGGACCGGGGTTCAAATCCCGGCCCCACCTGTGTGGAGTTTGCATGTTCTCCCCGTGCCTGCATAGGTTTTCTCCAGGTACTCTGGTTTCCTCCCACATCCCAAAGACATGCAGGGTAGGTTAATTGAATACTCTAAATTGCAGCATTTCACATTAGCCCTTTGCTACTCTTCGTCCACCTTTAGTGATAACTGAAGAGTAACTTATTCGCCACCATGGAAGCGAGGATTAGCTGTTGTGGACTCGGAGAAAGTTAGCCTAGCACCTAGTATTCTACCCAGTTTGGTGATCTTGGCAGGATACTATAGTTGACACACAGATTCTGGGTCAGTCGGGAGCACTGCAAAAAAAAATTTAAACGCTATAAACGCATGTCTATATGGTTCTTACTTTGTGCAATGGGGACACAAGTTATAGATCCCACAAAGCTTAGCATATTCAGGGGGAACTAAGGTGATATTGTCTGACCTCTTGTTAATTATTTTTTTTTAAAGTCTGTTCAATACTTTGGTCCATCTCCTGTTGGATATGCTATTTAGTTTTTTCTGTGTTTCCCAGTTCCCATACGTTTCGCTAAAGACATTTCCATCCAATTACCAGCCTGGCAGCCCCTTCCAATCGAATTTTAATGCAGTAGCTCTCCTCTGTCTCCCTTCTTTCTCTTAATTGTGTTCTGACACCTTCATATTCTGTTTTCTCTTACTGTGTCAGCCTGAAGCAGGCTTTATTTCTCCTTTTTTTCACACTGGTGTTGTGTCTATGTCTATCAGCTGTGCACTGAGAGGGAGTTTCAGGCTGATTAAAGAGATGATTTTATCGGGGCAAGATGTTGAAGAAATTCCCTGATCGCTCCTCAAATCGTGTCCCTTCAAATGAGCTCTATCCACTCAACCAACCACAGAGACTACTCAGCCCCAAGACACAGGCGTTTACATTCATGCATGTACAGACAAACCTTTTTTTTTGCTCTCGCACACAAATCACATTGGGACTTGCAACTAAAATGCGGTGCAAACAAGAAGAATTAGTCCCTTAATGTCTGACTCATTCAATGAAAATGTCAAATGCACACAAAGCTATACAATAAACACCTGTTTATCATGACGAATAAGTTCCAGACCCATACACAATCTGCGATATAGATGGATGGATGGATAGATAGATAGACAGACAGACAGACAGACATATAGATAGATAGATAGATAGATAGATAGATAGATAGATAGATAGATAGATAGATAGATAGATAGATAGATAGATAGATAGATAGATAGATAGATAGATAGATAGATAGATAGATAGGGTCTGTCAGGAAGGCTTACTAGGGAGGCATCTGCAAGGCATCCTAATCAGATGCACATGCCACCTCAGCTGGCTCCTCTCAATGCGGAGGAGCAGCTGCTCGACTCTGAGCCCCTCCCAGATGACCAAGCTTCTCACCCTCTCTCTATGGGAGAGGCCGGACACCCTGTGGAGGAAACTCATTTCGGTAGCATGTATCCGCGGTCTTGTTCTTTCCGTCACGACCCACAGCTCATGACCAAAGGTGAGGGTAGGAACGGAGATTGACCGGTAAATTGAGAGCTTTGCCTTTTGGCTCAGCTCCTTCTTCACCACGACAAACCGATACAGAATCTGCATCACTGCAGACACTGCACTAATCCACCTGTCGATCTCCCGGTCCATTCTTCCCTTACTCGTGAACAAGACCCCGAGATACTTCAACTCCTCCACTTGGGGCAGGATCTCTTCCCCGACCTGGAGAGGACACTCCACCCTTTTCTGACTGAGGACCATGGAGGTGCTGATTGTCATCCCATCCGCTTCTCACTTGGCTCCAAACCGTTCCAGTCAGAGCTGAAGATTGCAGCTCAATGCACCTAGCAGAACCACATCATCCACAAAAAGCAGACATAATACTGACGTCGCCAATACAGACCCCCTCAACACCTCTTCTGTGCCTAGAAATTCTGTAATGAACATCGATGAGAAAGGGCAGCCTTGGCAGAGTCCAACCGTCACTGGAAACGTATTTGACTTACTGCAAACTCCCGCGCACCCTCGAGGACCCCGCTGAGGGTGTAGAGCTGGTCCACTGTTTCACGGCCAGGATGAAAACCAATCTGAACACTGAATCTGAGATTCAACTTCCTGACGGACCCTCCTCTCCCAAACCCCTGAATAGACCTTACCAGTTAGGCTGAGGAGTGTGATCCCTCTGTAGTTGGAACACACCTCCGGTCTCCCTTCTTAAAAAGGGGGACCAACACCCCGGTTTGCCAAGCCAAAGTTACTGTCCCCGATGTCGCATGTCGATGTTGCAGAGGCGTGTCAACCAGGACAGCCCTGCCACCGAGGAGCTTTTTAACCACCTTGGTGACTTAAACTCCACAGATAGGGGAACCCGCCTCAGAGTTCCCAGACTCTGTTGTTGTGTTCGTAGAATTCAGGACGTTTTCGAAGTATTCGACAAACCGACTCACAACATCCCAGTCTAACTGGCAGTGCTCACGTGAGAGTTGAAGTCCCCCAGCAGAACAAGGGAGTCCCCAGCAGGAGCGCTCTCCAGCACCCCCTCCAAGGACTCCAAAAAGGGTGGGTACTCTGAGATGCTGTTTGGTGCATAGGCACAAACAACATTCAGGACTCGTCCATCCACCCGAAGGCGGAGGGAGGCCAACGTACAGGTACCGAGCCGGGGGGCAATCAGTGTGCACACAGCAGCTCAGCTCCTCTCACCGTGGGCAACTCCAGAGTGGAAGAGAGTCCAACCCCTCTCAAGAAGAGGTTGCGTTGAGGTGAGCCTATGTCCAGTCGGAATTTCTCGACCACACACACCAGCTCTGGCTCTTTCCCTGCCAGAGAGGTGACGTTGCACGTCCATAGAGCCAGCTTCCAGGGATCGGACCACCAAGGTCCCCGCCTTTGGCTGCCGCCCAGCTCACAGAGCATCCGACCCCCACCTAGGAACTGTTTGTCATAAAGCCCCAGACAACTTAGCTCCTAGGATAATTGGGACACACAAACCCCTCCACCGTGATAAGGTCACGGCTCCAGGAGGGGTAAATGTTAATGTTAATGTCTGCTAGCTTAATGCTACCATATAAAGAAATTAGCTTAGATGTTACAGTAATTTGAAACCTTCAAACAACAGCTACTTAAACACACACTGAGCAGCAACACATACAAACAGCATTCAAAAATACTCACATACTCACATATGTTCTCTCCCCTGTGGAACAACGACAATTTCCTGAGCTTACAATAGTTGGGGAACATCTCTGCCTCTTCTTCTTTCCATAAATTATGCTGCATATTTTTTTTTACAATTTGGTACCAAACTGAAGGTTTGCAACTTCTAAGTTGGATTTACATGTATACTGTACTGTAAATGCATATAACTTAAATAATTCTCAATATAGGAGGGGTGAGAACAATGAACCGCAATATAGTGGGGGTTTACTGTACTTGATTTCCTTGATATCATAACCCCTAGATGCACAAGGGGGTCTATCTATCTATCTATCTATCTATCTATCTATCTATCTATCTATCTATCTATCTATCTATCTGTCTTTTTCTTGCAATAACTCCGTTTTAGAAAATGTCGTAATTTAACATTCCAGATATTCCTCAAAAACACGTTTTTAATATCCTTCCATTTCAATTTTTAACTTACCTTGTATACATTTTACAACATTTTTGTTTTTGTATGACTACCCCAAACTCCTGCGCATACACATACGCACTGCTCTGTTTCTTCTTCACGTTCAAAACATTGAAGGCATTTGTTTACTATGTTACAAACAGAAAGGGTTAAAGATAATATTTATTTTCTTTATTTCTTTTTTCCGTTTCCTGTTTTATGTTTCAGTATATTGTACATTATTTTATTATGTATTTGATTTCTTAGTGGTTGAGCCTATAATAATAATAATAATAATAATTATTATTATTATTATTATTATTACCCAAAACAGCATAAAACACATAGATTATGATTAGGCTTTACACGATCAGGATTTTTGTGCCCGATCACTGATCAGGGAGTTTAAAAAACTGATAACCGATCCGATCACAAGCTGGAGCAAGGATGTCATTGATCGGCGCTGCGAATGATGACATTAAAACTGATAAGCTGATCAGCATAAAATGCTCCTTCTCGTTTGATTGCGATCAAGCCGATTAGATCGGTGTAGTCTAACTCTGATATAGGCCATCTTTTACCCACTTACAGTATGGAAAAGGATAGGGTACAGTCACTCATGCAGCAAAGGGGAGAGTCATGCTGAGGTATAATTTCTTTCAAATAGCCTGAAAACTTTCTCTCTTTGCCACATTAAAATATGAATTGACACAAGAGTCGACACAGTCCACAGCCCTCAGTGGCTTATAAAAATATGATAGTTTTAAAGACAAATGTCTTCATGAAGAATTCATGTTTCCTAAAAGAACTACATTAAATGAGAAATCCACTTTTACCAGGCTGTAACTTTAAGTTGTCCGTTTTTGTGATTAAATGGTGACTAACTCACCTTTGTGTTCTATCCATTTTCTGCCACCCATCTTCTGCCTCAGTTAGTGATTTCCTATATTTTCCAAGAAGACTTTCACATGCTCCAGAAAACGTGCCTCGATTTTATGAGGAGCCAAAGCCAGCAAAACTCTGGATAGCAGCCTAATGCGGACCAGAATACAAACTTTGTCCATTGTGCAGAGACAATTTTACATGTACCTTTTTCCCAACTGCACAAAGTACTTCAGCTGTGTATATTAACGCATATTGGTTTTTGATAAGTAGATGTTAAAAAAATGTGTTCACTCATTTAGGAGAGAGTGCGACTTTGATGAAACTTCAGTTTGCAAAAGCAGTTCAAAACGAAAGAGGTAAAAAACAAATTTAAATCTAGTTAAGGTCCAAGTCACTGATGGTGTACTAGTAACACTCGCCTGACTTTGCTGCGGGCAGCGTGGGTTCAGTTCCCACTGAGTGACGGTGTGAATGTGAGTGTGAATGGTTGTCCGTGCCTATATCTGCCCTGCGACTGACTGGCGACCAGTTCAGGGTTCAGGGTCCGCCTTTCGCCTGAAGTCGGCTGGGGTAGTCTCCAGTGCCCCGCGACCCTAAACAGGATCAGCGGTGTTGAGAATGAATGGATGGATGGATGGATAGTTAAGGCCCAAACCTTAAAACCCAAACAACATGTAGTTTTACAAACATCAATCAGACAATTCTGGCACTACTGTCAAACCGTGGTCGATCAATTTGCCCAAAATACATCCAACTAGTTTTTGGCTTTGGCTGTCTCCTTTCATCTCCACACACCACTCTCCTCCCCCCGCAGCAAGTTCCGAGGCGGCTTCCCGCTGGCCGTGGCTAGGCCGGGGATCATGCTGTTTAGGCGGGTGGAGCAGAGGCAGATGAGGTGCCCACTGCGGCAGTCCTCTTGCTCAACCCACCTAAACAGCCTGGTTCCCAATCGCATCACGGCGCGCAGGCAGTGGGATGCCCCCCTGCCTCGGAATGCGACTGCACCGACCCAACTCTCCTGGGGGGTTCAATGTCTTCACATTCATCTTTGTACATCTAACGACATTGAATTTTGTAACATAGTTGATGCTAATATTATATGGAAAAAGCAAACATTATTAGGTTTGCTTGTCTTTTCGTCCTTCATATCTCTACAATAACAATTACTAATCACATGACCTTTTGGTAGCGGCACGGTGGATGACTGGATAGCACATCTGCCTCACAGTTCTGAGGACCTGGCTTCAAATCCGGCCTTGCCTATGTAGAGTTTACATGTTCTCCCTGTGCCTGCGTGGGTTTTCTCCGGGTACTCAGGTTTTACTCCCACATCCCAAAAACATGCATAGTAGGTTGATTGAATACTCTAAATTGACCGTAGTTGTGAATGTGAGTGTTAATGGTTGTTTGTCTATATTTTCCCTGCGATTGGCTGGCGCCTAGTTTAGGGTGTACCCTGCAACTCGCCTGAAGTCAGTTGGGATAGGCTCCAGCACACCTGCGACCCTAGTGAGGATAAGCGGTACAGAAAATGGATGGATGGATGATCTTTTGGTACTGGCTCTCAAGCCAAGCCAAGCTCTCAAAAAAAGAGTAAACATATATATATATTAGATATTTTTGGAACGCTTCTTCGCAAAGGGGAAAAGGCCAAATGATGAGACGAGCTTACAGCGTCCAATAAAAAAAACTAACTAATCTGACAACAGGCTTGCAAATGAGGCAATGAGGCCTTCAAAACTGCCTAAAGCTGAATAATTTCCATCTTATCTTTGTGAAGCGGGATTTCTACCAATGACTGTGAAGCGTCACCAGTTCAAACTCAGGCTCTGCCGAGTGTCCGCTGTTGAATCTCACAGTTTCAACAAAACTGTTACATTTAAAGTAGTGGAGATCTACCTCCATCGCTGTGCCTTTTTTACCAATCACAGTTCGAACTTTGAGACTCGAGAATGGGACACAGAAATAAGTTTTAATTCCTTCATTTTCTCTTCCATGCTGTGTACACAATAGAACCCAGCCAAATCTGTTGTCACTCTGAAATCACTCTGCCTCCATCTCTCCTATTGAATGCGTTGAGATGTCACAGCACGCTTCGGCAAAATTCAACAGGCACCCAGCCCTCTGTGCTATGCTGTGCTGTGCTAAGTGCAGCATGTACTATAGCAATTCTGTGTGAATGGTATGAAGAGTAAAATTACTAAGAGAAAGAAAGAAGCAGTTTTCTAGTCCTCATCATTCATAAGAAAACATTTTCCATCAGCCAAATATTCATTGAGCACGGAGACCTTGCTAAATACTACAGGTCTGATTTTACATTCCCTTCCAATCAATAGGCACAATTGTACTATTTGAATTTGTACTCCTCTTGTACAACCAGTATTGGCAAGGCAAGGTAAATTTATTTACAGTATATCATGCATTTCTTACACAATGTAAGTCAATGTTCATTGCACGATTAAAAGCATTTAAAAACAAAGCAAAAGACATTTAAAAACAAAATAAAAGACAGCGTACTCAAATTACTAAAAATGTACATTGCAAGAAAGATCATTTAAAAATGGAAATGATCTAAAATACTCAATCATAAGCATGATAATTTTTTTTAAATAGTTTTTAACCTGGCGGCACGGTGGACGACTGGTTAGAGCGTCAGCCTCACAGTTCTGAGGACCCGGGTTCAATCCCCGGCCCCGCCTGTGTGGAGTTTGCATGTTCTCCCCGTGCCTGCGTGGGTTTTCTCCGGGCACTCCGGTTTCCTCCCACATCCCAAAAACATGCATTAATTGGAGACTCTAAATTGCCCGTAGGCATCACTGTGAGTGCGAATGGTTGTTTGTTTCTATGTGCCCTGCGATTGGCTGGCAACCAGTTCAGGGTGTACCCCGCCTCCTGCCCGATGACAGCTGGGATAGGCTCCAGCATGCCCGCGACCCGAGTGAGGAGAAGCGGCTCAGAAAATGGAGGGATGGATAGTTTTTAGCCTGGACTTAAAAACATTCACACATGGGGCTGACTTCACAGGCAAATTTTGTGTTTGACGGGGAACATAGATGGATTGTGTATTGTGGATCGTAAATGTCCCTTGCTGCTTCAGCTAATTCAGCTAAACTGGGAAGTGATTTTAACCACTCCGGAATGTTTATTTTCTTCTTTTTCCTTTTGGAGCCTGTTTCACTGCTTTGCTGAGGAAAAGACAGAGTGGCGGCCTTGAATAGTAATGAGCCTGTGCCGCAATGCAATGCAACCCCCTTACCAGTCAGATTGTCTTTTTTTGTTTTTTTGTTTTGTTTTAAATGTCTTCGAGTTAGCAGACGGTCTTTTTTTTTTTATCTGTCTTTTATCTTATTTAAAGGTGACACACACTTTCCCCATGATTCCTCTGATTCTTCTTGAAAGTAATTGTTCTGCACTATGGCTGCATTAAAGCTACGTGACTCATCAGGTGATTCCTGGGGTCAGCATGTGGGCTAAATGAAACCGTGTCAGGAGGCTGGCTGCCATCATGGTACATCACATACACATGACAGGGACTTTAATGCTAACAGACATGAATTATTTGCCAGGTTTAGTTTTTGTCATTCCAACACATGCTCGGACACACTTACATTAATTGTTCATTGCATTTGCACTGGCATTAAATGATTACTCATTCGTTGTTTGTCCTCTTTTTTTCTTGCAGGGTTTCAGGACTTCGAGTTGAAAAATCGTTCGAACATTCTTTTATTCCACTTATTTATTTATTTTTTAAGTGAGATTTTGACACCAAAATGATTCAGTTCTGCACAGCTACTTTATGTATGAAGATGAATGAATGAATAAGTGAAAATGTAGCAAAGGTTATTATGTGTAAAAATTCTTCTTAAGCTTCTACACCTCCCCTCGTCACAAGGGAAGGAAACAACCCTTGTTGTATATATGTTGACGTTATGGATTCCTGGAAGAACAACTCGCCATATGTGGCAGCTAACGAGGATCAAACGTTCAAAAAATAATAATAGTTCTGATTTACACTACTAGAAAGATTTAATTTCTATTAATCATTCCAAAATAATTTCAGAGCATTATAAAATTTTTATGGGCAAAATTTCTTCTTTCCACCTATGTGGCTAACTGTTACGGCCCTTTCCAAGATCAGAAGAGCTTGGGCTTCTCAAAGTAGTAGTATAGCAGTAAACCACATTTCAGTGCGCAGTCAACCATCCCAAAATGGGCCCAAAAGTAATTCATTGTTAGGGTAAATATGTTAATTTCTATAATGTTGGTGCCTCAAGCTTTTAATATTTTTCTGTTTATTTGTATATATATATATATATATATATATATATATATATATATATATAAATATATATATATAAGTTTGCATGTTCTCCCCGTGCCTGCGTGGGTTTTCTCCGGGCACTGCGGTTTCCTCCCACATCCCAAAAACATGCATGGTAGGTTAATTGACAACTCTAAATTGCCCGTAGGTGTGAATGTGAGTGCGTATGGTTGTTTGTTTGTATGTGCCCTGCGATTGGCTGGCAACCAGTTCACGGTGTACCCCGCCTCCTGCCCGATGATAGCTGGGATAGGCTCCAGCACGCCCGCGACCCTAGTGAGGAGAAGCGGCTCAGAAAATGGATGGATGGATGGATATATATATATATATATATATATATATATATATATATATATATTCTAGCAGCTTTTAATATTTTTGTGTTCATTTGTATATATATATATATATATATATATTCTAGCAGCTTTTAATATTTTTGTGTTAATTTGTATATATATATATATATATATATATATATATATATATATATATATATATATATATATATATTCTAGCAGCTTTTAATATTTTTGTGTTAATTTGTATATATATATATATATATATATATATTCTAGCAGCTTTTAATATTTTTGTGTTAATTTGTATATATATATATATATATATATATATATATATATATATATATATATATATATATATATATATATATATATATATATATATATATATATATATATATATATATATATATATATAGCGGCACGGTGGACGACTGGTTAGAGCGTCAGCCTCACGGTTCTGAGGTGCGGGGTTCAATCCCCGTCCCCGCCTGTGTGGAGTTTGCATGTTCTCCCCGTGCCTGCGTGGGTTTTCTCCGGGCACTCCGGTTTCCTCCCACATCCCAAAAACATGCATTAATTGGAGACTCTAAATTGCCCGTAGGCATGACTGTGAGTGCGAATGGTTGTTTGTTTCAATGTGCCCTGCGATTGGCTGGCAACCAGTTCAGGGTGTACCCCGCCTCCTGCCCGATGACAGCTGGGATAGGCTCCAGCACGCCCGTGACCCTAGTGAGGAGAAGCGGCTCAGATAATGGATGGATGGATATATATATTTATATTCTAGCAGGGCGGCACGTCTGCCTCACAGTTCTGAGGACCGGGGTTCAATCCCCGGCCCCGCCTGTGTGGAGTTTGCATTTTCTCCCCGTGTCTGCTTGGGTTTTCGGTTTCCTCCCACATCCCAAAAACACGCATGCTAGGATAATTGAATACTCTAAATTGCCCGTAGGTGTGAATGTGAGTACGAATGGTTGTTTGTTAAGGGCCTAAGACAAGGGCGTGCAAAATCCTCTCGGACCCTCCCCACCCTGGTCACCAGCTCTTCCAGCTCCTTCCCTCAGGTAGGCGCTACCGATCAATGCAAACTAGAACTAGTAGACATTCCAACAGCTTCTTCCCTCTTGCAATCAACTTCTTGAACAGCTAACTTACAATTCCATTACAACAAGCTGGCAATTTTTTGACTTGAGTTCGTTGTCACATTTCTGTATTATGTATTACTCGTGCACTCACTGTAGTTGTCTCGCCGTGCTGCACTATTTGCATATAGTGGCCACTCATGCCAGAGTAGCATCTGCTCCATTTGCACACTGATTGAGGAGTATCTGTAACATTTGCACAACCATTGTCCCAGATTATCGCAGTACTCGTCACTTTAAACCGCATACACTCCTTGAAGTCTCAGTGCCCTTTGCACAATGGTCATTGCACCGGACTATTGCGATATTAGCCATTCGAACTGAGGACTCTGCATCTTTTTGCACAATTGTTGTTTGTTGTTGTTTTTTGTCAATGTCTTTATGTCTCCAAAGTGTTCTGTAAATTGACTGTCTGTTGTACTAGAGCGGCTCCAACTACCGGAGACAAATTTCTTGTGTGTTTTGGACATACTTGGCAAATAAAGATGATTCTGATTCTGATTCTGATTCTGATTCTGATTCTGATTGTTTGTATGTGCCCTGCGATTGGCTGGCAACCAGTTCAGGGTGTACCTCCATCCCGATGATAGATGGGATAGGCTCCAGCACTCAGCGACCCTTGTGAGGATAAGCGGCTCAGAGAATGGATGGATGGATATTCTAGCAGTCCAGTTTATGTGACTTGTGCATTGGCAGTGACGTCAGGCTGGCTGGATGGAGAGGGTTCAACTCAGTCTGTAGTACGTGTGTACTGGATTATATATTTTCAGTATTAGTAAAATTCTGTATTAGAGTGTTTTACGTGAAGTTAGTTAGTGAAGGTTACTGAGTAGCAATCGCTAAGTCATTTACTTCTCCTAGCGGAAGTGGTGCAAACTTCTTTAAGATTAAGATCATAATACAGGAACTGCTATGTTAACTGTGTAAATGTGTTCTTGATAGGTATCATTTTTAAGCGTACTCATTATTGTTTTTATTTATTCAATGTTTGAGTTCACTTAACAATTAGTATTTTGTCACTCTTTCTATAAGAATTCCACCACCACCCTCCCACCCACCCAACCTCCGCAAACACACACACACACACACGCGCACACACACACACACTGACACACACTTGAGGTGAGAAGCCCAAATCCATATTAGATTCATGACACGGGTCATGTTTCTTTTATTCATATATGTACAGTATTTTAATTGTCAAGATAGAAATGGCTTATTGTCGTTAATTTTTTTTGTTTTTGTTTTGAATGGAAAATACATTTTGTTTTCAATATCACAGTATTATCGCATGTGGCCTGACCGACCTTGATTAAGTGACTCTTGGCTCATTAAAGAAAGAAATCTATGGCCCTTTAAGATTTGTATATACTCCTGGAATAAACTAAGAGAGATAGAGCTATTGTAGTGGGCAATGAGTGATTTTGGGTGTGTGGGATTGTGGCCTTTCTAAAAGCACCAAGGCATAATTGAGCTATATGCAGAATTTGGACATGACACAGGAACTGAGGCATACTTCACAATCAACAACAAACAGGATGTATTTAAATATACCAAACAAGAACTTCATACAAAAAAAAAAAAAAAACAGAAAGAAAGGCTCTACACCAGGGATCACCAGCATGGTACACGCAGGCACCAGGTCACCCTCAAGGACCACATGAGTAGCCAGCGGACCTGTACTAAAAACAGCTGACCAGTGATGGGAAATTCTGATTCTCTCGGAATGTGTTTCGAAGAACTTTTTTTTCCAAAAAATGTCACATTGATATTAATCTGTTTCCTACCTTGTTAATTATTGTGAGAAATCATTACCATGATCCTTGTCTTCACATAGATGAATATCATTCAATATGAATAATAACATAAAGGTAATTTGATCAAATTTAGTATTTCAGAAGTGTGCATCAAACTATAATCAGTACCCCTGCTCTACAGTATATTCATTCAACTTGTGTTGGGGTTTCCCTTCATGTAACAAGGGAAAGTTAAAAATTCCTGCATGTGTCGACCAACACACACACCCACACAAAATCGCACACACACACCCACACAAAATCGCACACACACACATACACACACACACACGCACGTCAGCTGCCTTTTAAACGTGGCAGGGAAACCAGGCTGAATTTTTCCTGGTACTGTGAAGTGGAGATGATGTTAGTGAGGTTGGCAACCACAGATGACTGGAAGCCACTAAGGCTTTGGTCTGCTGACATTATCCAGCCCTTCAAAAGTTACACAACCGTGCAGTGGTGTCTGACTCTGTGAATGTGGGTGTGCCTGATTTATTTTGTATTCCGTGTCCAAACAAAGTATTCATTCATTGCGCCAAAGACAGGGAAGGGGAAGCACAAGCGTTGCTGCTCTCTGTGAGAGAACATGGTAATCCGAGTGGATCTAAACACTGATCCTCTTTGACTATCAAAGTGTAAGAGGTCACACCAAGCTTGAGCCGGGGGCAGAAATCAGAACGGATAAAATATTTGGAAGCTAAATTCACCCACAGCAGATTGGAAAGGCTCAACGTTTTACCAATGTAGGGAAATCATTATATTTAAAAAAAAATCCAATTCGAAGTCGGCACATATGTGTGTGTTGAAATGAAGTGAGAAAAACATAGGCCAGAGGGTTACGCTGACACACACATATGTAATAAAGACCTAAAAAAATCTTCAGAGGTATATTGGGTCAATGTCTATTAAAATATTGTGACAGCTGTAGTGTAAAATCTGAAGGCTTTGGAAATGAGCTTCTGGGCTTCAACTGTACAGTCCAAGGATGAGGTTGAAGCCCAGCAAACAGTCCAGATGGGTCAGCAGCACACGAGCCAAAGCCATCTTTAACCTGCAGGATCAGGGAGAACCTACCTCACAACGTGAAGGGCAGATTCTCTCTCTCTCTCTCTCTCTCTCTCTCTCTCTCTCTCTCTCTCTATATATATATATATATATATATATATATATATATATATATCTGCTGACAGACACAGTTTCGAAAAGTGATCTCAGAAATGGAAGCTACCTCACTTGCTAGGGTAGCAGTAGTAGTGCAGCAATATAGCTTTATATATTGCATTCCATAAAAAATGGTTTGTCTTTTTGCATAAGCTATATAATACATCGCATTTATTATGTCTTTTTACAGACTTGTTTATTTTCATGTGGACCGGAGCATTTGAGATGCAAAGTGAGTTTTCCTTATATTAAGCATATTGATTCTAAAACATTTATGCGGCATTGCCCTGGATAACCGCTTTTAGCATATTCTCTGGAGAGATGTTTGGTAACCATAGATTATCAAGAGTGCTGTGAAAGCATGTAGCATTTGTCTGCTTGTTATTTCTTTTATGAATTTGTGCCAAGAAAACCTATGACCAATAAAGAAGCATGGTTGTAATGTAACTCAGTAATTTTTTACTTGCTCAACCAACATCTTACAATGACTTGGCCTGATGAGTTCATACTGTGATTTAGTAACTCTTAACAGTTTATTATAGAATTGACTGATTGTCATGAAAAGGTTCTGAGTTGTCAGGGAAGAGGTTTAGAAAATAGTTCTCGCTCCAGCATCCTGAAATGTGTGATTATGCAAATCAGCTTCAGCGTCTTCTTTACTGTGCACAGGAAAAGATGAAGTATTAAGATGGAGATGCCAACGATTACAATTACATTTTGTAAGTGTATTTGTCAGGCAACTGTGGGGTACATGTTTGAAAAAGAGAAAGAGAAAAACTGAGTGTGAATTTTGTTTGGGGCACATTGTTAACACAGATGTTCCAGTGCTGTGACTCAAATAAAGAACCCACTTTCTCCACTCTCCAAAGAACTCTCACCCACCGGGCTTCTATTTCTTTAGTTCAGCTTACCCGGTGTGAGATACACTTTCCAATGATACCAAACGCTATTTTATTGCTTTGACTGGCAACACCAGAAAAGCACTTGCTTCTTAATAATAAGTGAAAGGGTTTTCATTGTGCCATATTTTCACTGAAATTTTTGCAATGTAGAAATGAGACCTCAGGATGACAAAATACAAATTGTATTACTTTTTACTGAGAAAATAAAATAACTAATCTACTATACCAGCACCACACCTGTTTCCCCCTGATTCCTCCCAGCTATTAGCATCTTAGGACACAAAAAGATCACACAAGATATCAAAGAGCTGCGGGATAGATTCAAACAATTTAGGTTTCTTTTTCATCATTCGTCCTCCAGTAACTCCTATTTAACAAACCTGTTCCCATTTTGCTTCAAACCATCACTGGATTAAAATGAAATGAACACAGAGGCTGTTAAGGTGATTTTGTTGGTGCACCCTCACATGCTAAATCCATGAAAATCCCAGAAACAAAATCCACAAAAATAGCATATGGCTTGAGCATTCGCTGTATAATAAAGACTAAGCAAACAGGGATAAACGGATACTTTTGCACCAGTACTTTACTAATGTTGATTTCATAGATGATGTGAGCTTATTGTTATAGTTTTGACAAATGTTCTATAGCATCCATCTTGGAGGGCATGTGACTTGACTCAGTGTTTCCAGATACGCGTAACATGTTTTGTCCATGTTTACACAATAACTCATTGGCCAGACTATAAAACATTCATTTAATTTATACAATAAATTAAATGAAGTAGTATCAGTTTTTTGCATCTTTGTCATTTATAGCTGTGTATGCTAATTATCCAGAAACGCTTTAAATGGAGCATGCATGTTAGTCAATATATTGTGTGCAATGTCCCTGAAAAAACAAGTTGCAAAACTGATGCTCGATACGTAAAAAGATGAAATTATTTAAATCAGAACTGTGCTTTACATCAATTGCAATTGTAACTGTGAATAACCTTTGACCCAAGCACGGGACAATCCCATATCATTAAAGTCAATTATCAAACGCATCCCTAAAAAGCAGTGTTGGGAAGATTACTTTGGAAATGTAGTTGGTTACAATTACAAGTTGCCCTGTTGAAAATGTGTAACTATTTCAACTACTTGCTCAAAGTAACATAACTAATTACATTTGATTACATTTCAATTACTTTTCTGAATTTGGAACGAATGCATCAATAGGGCTCTTTGATATTTCCTCTAAAAAAATGGATTCACACCATAGAATTACTATGGAATTAACCACATATTTCTTTACACAAATAATAAACTGAAGACAAAACATGATGAAATGTAAATGAAAAATAATAATGTTTGTTGCATTATGTGTACAACATGTGGAAAACATAATACCATGTTGACCTAAAGACAAATGTGCGCAATTTAGACAATATTGCTTTATATGACAAACCCGATAAGTGAAAGTTCCATTAAAAAAAATAATAATTAAGCTCAAAATGTTCAAAAGTCAAATGGTTTTTTTTGTGTTTTTTTTTTGTGTAACTATAAGTCTAACCTTTTCAAAATCTCCGACAAACTGATAGTTTGCACCACTAGGTGGCGCTTCAAGGTCCTATTTGGAAAAATATGTCACTTTTGAGACTACTTCAAAATGTCACATGACCAGAGAGAGCCAATCACAAGTGTCGGCTTTAGAAGGAGAAAGTGATATGAAAAAAAATAATAATCTGAGTTTTTGCTGCTAATTTTCAAAGATAGCTAGTTTTAAATTACCAAAAGCAACTGTAAATTAATTTCAAATTTTCTGCCAGGGCGGCATGGTGAGCGACTGGTTAGAGCATCTGCCTCATAGTTGTGAGGACCGGGGTTCAATCCCCGGCCCCGCCTGTGTGGAGTTTACATGTTTTCCCTGTGCCTGGGTGGGTTTTCTCTGGGCACTCCGGTTTCCTCCCACATCCCAAAAACATGGTAGGTTAATTGACAACTCTAAATTGCCCGTAGGTGTGAATGTGAGTGTGAATGGTTGTTTGTTTATGTGTGCCCTACGATTGGCTGGCAACCAGTTCAGGGTGTACCCCGCCTCCTGCCCGATGATAGCTGGGATAGGCTCTAGCACTCCCGCGACCCTAGTGAGGAGAAGCGGCTCAGAAAATGGATGGATGGATGAATCTCGTTACATGTAAATAGTTGCTCACCAAATGCTAAAAAGGAACACTTCAAACGTGTATGATGTAGATGACTTTACAGGTAATCAAACACACTCAAGACCTTTCCCACAATCATATTTTTCCATTATTGTAAGATGATGATGTAACAAAGGCGATGGAGTGGACTAACAGAATTACACACTCCACCGAGATAAACAAACGCACACACTCTAGTGACGTACGCTTTTTATCTTCAGTACCACAAACAAAAAGTAATCTTAAAGCGGGATGACGCCTAGTCACAACTGGAAGCTCGGGAATTAACTTTAAGTGTGGTTCGTCAAAACATATAAATATCACTTATCCAATGTTGTATACTCACAGGACATATTAATGTATGGCTCTGCAAGCATCAACTGTGAATGATGAGGTCCTTCACTACAAGCTTTTGTTTGTTGTCTGTGCGTGTGAGGTGAGATTAGAATGATTCACCGTGATCTGTGGACATTTTCCTCTTCAGCAGCTCGGTGAGGAGGAGACTGAATGGGGTTGCCTGACATGACTGTACTTCCACAAATGATTATGTTATGACCTCCCTCATGTTGTCTCTCTTTCTCTCTGCAACACAGCTCTCCCATGACATCCTTACCCAATGTTTGCAAATGTTATGAACTGAGCTTGTGTTATCATAAATAAAAGAAATTATAAAAAGAGTAACTTTTATGGTATTGTGTTAGTATTATTACATACAATTACTAATGTTAACATTACAATAAAGGAAAGTAGTTTGAGTTGGACATACAGGAGGAGTGTGTAATTTTCCTATGTGCTCCTTATGGGACACTACTCTTAGCATATCAAACCTCAACATTTATGTTGAATGGGAATACAAAAAGCTCCCCCAATGGCAATGGTAGACATATAGTACATTCAGTTCTCTCTTGCAACTCTGAGTTTGGAAATTTCGCTTGAGATGTAAACTGATTGACCACACCGATAGCTGGTTTACATGCTAGACGTTTTTGTCATTCCAATTGAAATGATTCTGATTGAAGATCTCACGTCAACTATTTGCATGTGATGTGATCTTTTCCGATCTGGCGTTTCCGCGGGCTACTGCATTTAATCAGATCAGACGTTTTAGAGACGTGTGACATGCAAATCGAAAAACACGTGATTTATCAAGCTGGAGGTCAGTCGTCTACTTACCACAGAAGTGATTGTTTTTACACTTTTATTAAAGCAGCACCTTGATTAAAAAAAAACAAGATACAAGTGGTTAAAAACATCTCCGTCACAGCCCAGCTTTCAGTAGGAAGCACCATGTTTTCAATTCCGTAAACGATGATGGCACTGCGTATTTACATCAAGACAGAGCATGCTCAGACAGAGCGCAGCCCGACACCATGACAAAAATTCACTTTTGATCAATTCGGCAAAAGGAATATTCCAACCCTGTGAATATGAATGAAAATCCATTCCGATTCTTATTATTTTCATATGGAGCATTTTCATTCGGTTCGGGCTTCTAAACCGTTTATAATCGGAATACAAGGCTGTATTCCCAGCTGATGCTCTCTCTTGACAGACAGACAGACAGACAGATCGATAGACAAGATTGTTTCCTTAATTATGCTACAAAAGAAGAATTTCCAACACAATAGACAGACAGACAGACAGACAGATAAATAGATAGATAGATAGATAGATAGATAGATAGATAGATAGATAGATAGATAGATAGATAGATAGATAGATAGATAGATAGATAGATAGGTAAGGTCTCTTGCACACACAAACGCAGCTGTAGCAAACATATGGGACAATTCCCTGCTTTCAACCATACTTATTAAGACATTACAGCTCTTTGCACCTTGCTACACTAATCCTACAGCCTTATGCTCACTGGTACCGCAGCCAAGAGGCCCTTTATAGAGGCTCTCCCTCATCCCTACTATACCATCATATTGCTCTGTGTGTGAGCATCTGTGACTATGATGAATGGACAACGTGAAAGAGGAGAGGGTGAATGTGAGGCATTGCACAACTGAGGTCACTCAGGATAGAAATAGTGGAGACCGTGAACAAGGAAAGCAGAGAGAAAAAAAGCATAGGGAGGAAGGATTGCACACAAATACACAAATTGCATATAAAAGCAACTGCATGCACTCTACCCCTGTGTTTGCTTCTTAGGCATGCGTGTGTGCGTGTGTGTGTGTGTGTGTGTGTGCGTGTGTGCGTGTGTGCGTGTGTGCGTGTGTGTGTGCAAGGCCGAGGTAGGTTAAACTTGTTCTCCTGAAGTATTCCCAGAAGAGATTAATCATCCTGTGCTCGAATACAGCATCTTGGTCATAAATCATCACCTGACCCCCCTTGCTCTCTTGCTGCCACATGTCGTGGTAAAGTCAGGGTAAAAGGAGTGTCATTCTATAGGCATAGTGAACAAACAAATCATTCGATGGATATATGAAAGACAGGAAATCAAGCTAACGAGCAAATAGCAAATGGTAGTTCCATTAAATGATCTATCAAATGATTCAAGTCTGTGAAAGGGTAAAACAAAACCAAAAAACAACATTGGGTAGCTTGTATCCAAAAAGGATTCTAAGAAGGATATATGATTTGTGCTTTAATTGGTACAGAGACAGAGGGAAGGACCTGGAAGAGCCCGGGATGCCCGGGATGTGGAGGGTCCGAGAGGATTTTGCACACCTTGTCTTAGTCCTGGCAGCGTGCAAGTCCTCAAGGGTGGGTAGGGGTGTACCGAAAATCTTTTCAGCAGTTTTGATTGTCCGTTGCAGTCGGAGTTTGTCCTTATTTGTAGCAGCACCAAACCAGACTGTGATGGAAGAACACAGGACTGATTCGATGACCGCTGTGTAGAACTGCCTCAGCAGTTCCCGTGGCAGGCCGTGCTTTCTCAGAAGCCGCAGGAAGTACATCTTCTGCTGGGCCTCTATGTGGACGGAGTTGATGTTGATCGCCCACTTCAGGTCCTGAGAGACTGTAATTCCCAGGAACTTGAAGGTCTTGACGGTGGACACAAGGCAGCTGGACAGCGTGAGGGGCACCTGTGGCGAAGTCCACGATCATCTCTACAGTCTTGAGCGTGTTCAGCTCCAGGTTGTGTCGGCCGCACCACAGCTCCAGCCGCTCCACTTCCTGTCGATAGGCAGACTCGTCACCGTCCTTGATGAGGCCGACGACTGTGGTGTCATCTGCAAACTTCAGGAATTTGACAGCCGGGTGCGTTGAGGTGCAGTCGTTTGTGTAGACACGCTGCTTATATAGAGGAAAGGCGGACGTGACTGAGGACAGCATGTGGACGTTAAAGGGGGAAGGGTGCGCGTGAAAGAGGACGCTAAAGGCACGCCCCCAGTAGGTATATATTGGCTAAGGATCCTCGAAAATGGCACCTACGAAGAGACACGCTTACGAAACACAGTTTAAACTGCAAGCTATCAGTTACGCGGAGGAACATGGGAATCAAGCAGCCGCGAGAGAATTCAAGATCAACGAATCCATGGTTCGCAAGTGGATGACTGGGCTAAGGTATCTGCTTTGACTGTTGTCCGAGCTTTTGCGAAAGCCGGCATCATTGCTGAACAGCCCCCCGGCAACGAGACTGACTCCGACAATGACGAGATAGAACCCGGCATGTTTAATGGAGAACTTGCCCAGCTGTATAAAAGATACAGAAGATGAGGATTTGATGGATTAGTGGATGAGGATTTATCAAAAAATAACGTGAGTACATTGTTAAATACTTCAATAAAGTACAACCAAACTCACTGTTTACATTGTTACATACTTCAATAAAGTATAACCGAACTCAGTTTTGCTCCCAGTGCCTTTTTAAAAATATATGCTAGCATGCGTGCTAGCAGATGTTTTAGCGTGCATCCATGCTACCGTATGTTGTAAGCTAGCGTATGTTTTACCATGCCTGCGTCCAATAATACGGTGCGCCTTATGTATGTGTTAAATACAGAAATAGACCCCCGTAACTGAGACTACGCCTTTTAATACGGTGCGCCTTATGGTCGCGAAAATACAGTTCATTGCAAAGACACACAAATGTTTGTCCAAAGGCTATTTGAAAGGACTTCATTTAATCTTTATTTAATATGAATTTATGCTGTAGTCTCAATGAATTTTAACATTTCCTTCTACCTTACACATGCATGTGTACCTTACACATGCATGAGTTAATAATGCTCATAAGAGATATGAAACATGATTTTTTTTTTTTTGATGCCTCAACATTCACGAACACTATGGGTATCACAATATACTCTATGGTTAGTAAAGAAAGAATATGAACTATCAGGACATATTTATTACATGTGTTCATTGCTGGGTATCGTGAACACTACAATGTGTTTTGATCAATTCATACCAAAATTGTTTAGCTGAATAGCGCTTGATAATCATTCAATTGACAATCCACTGTAAACAGCCCAAGCAAAAATTGTTGTTCCTCTACAAATCTGATAGTTTTATAAGGTAATTTAGTATAATTTTATATTACATAATACAGTAAAAAATAATCTCAGTAATCGCCATCAAAAACATTTGACTGGCAGGGTCTCACTTGGGGCCAGCACAACTGACCAGTTGAAAAAATCCAAAACAAGATAAAATAAGTAATTGAGCTAACATTTGGTTAGTCTTAGCTTATACGTTTTCCAATTGTTCCTTGTGTGCTAGCACACTTTCTGCAAGCCAGGCTCCAGTCGTGAAAGACAGATTGTTTAGAATGAACAGCTGTATCCGACTGGCGTTTTGGTTCCAACAGCTAAAACAGTATGTTTATCCTTTATATATTTCCTTATTTTTCCTCATTCGCTTTAATCACTGAATGTGTTCATATAATATATAGTGTATCTCATTGGCATTGAAACTAACAACCCTAGATCCTGTACTTGAGTGGTCACTAATACTGCTGGAGCAGCATGGAGCCCTCTTGTACATTATGTACCCACACACTAAAATGATTCGACCTTGTTTATTTCAGAATATGAGTTTTGTTGGTGTTCAGCATTTACATACAGTACATTGATGAATGCATCCATCCATCCCATCCACTTTCTGAGCCGCTTCTCCTCACAAGGGTCGCGTGAGTGCTTGAGCCTATCCCAGCTATCTTCGGGCAGGAGGCGGGGTACACCCTGAACTGGTTGCCAGCCAATCGCAGGGCACACATAAGCAAACAACCATTCGCACTCACGTTCACACCTACGGGCAATTTAGAGTCTTCAATTAACCTACCGTGCATGTTTTGGGGATGTGGGAGGAAACCGGAGTGCCCGGACAAAACCCACACAGGCACAGGCAGAACATGCAAACTCCACACAGGCGGGGCCAGGGATTGAACCCCGGTCCTCAGAACTGTGATGCAGATGCTCTAACCAGTCGTCCACCGTACCGTCTGACGAATGCATATTTGCCAAAATTGGTTTGTATTTGCCTAAATAATTACTTTTTTTTTAATCCAGTATATATTTATGATGTCTGAAATCTCAATTTAAAAACATACAGTAATGGTATTTGTGAAACAAATTGCAGTAACTGCAATAAGGATACCATACTGTATGTTGCTACACCAATGTTGAAGGGCAGGGGGAAGCCATTAGACACTCCCCATCCATTGATGAAGCTTTTACACCTTCATGCTCACATTCACTAATGTAGTATATGTTGCAATTCAGCCAGAAATAAAATGTCTGTTCGCTCAGTTATGTTCAAGTGAAGGAAATTGATTCTTTAATAAAAATTCAACAGCCAAGTTTCATTACGTTTCTGAGCTTATTCTCTTTCCCTGGTGGGGTGGAAAAATATCAGTTTATTAAATTACTTTCTGAAAAGTCTCGGGGGATGCCATCTTAACTCCCGTCCTCTTCCAGAAGGCCATTTTAGACTGTAACTAGGCATGTCTGCTTAGTAAGGCAGGCGGAGTGAAGGCGCAAGCACATGTAACCGAAGCATGGGAAGCACACCACATATTCTGAAATCAATGGCTGCCAAATAGTTTGTGGTAATTCCATTGAATGCAGCAGGGCACTGAATGAGCCCATAAATCCATGTTGAGGGAGTTTTTGTACAATAAATGGCAAGGCTGCTGTAATTTGAAATTGCAAATGACGAATGTGAGTACAGATGCATGCATGGGTACACAGCTAAAAAGGGTAGACTTCTCCACACCTCCCTCAACCTATATTACCACCTAACATTTATTTTATTTTTTTTAAATCATCAATCACAGTTACATATACCATGATTCAAATGGATCCTGAGTCATGTATTAGGGCTTTCAGGGATTAATTTATCATATTTTCTTTTGCTATTTTAAAGTAACACAGGAAACACACACTGAACAAAGCACAGACAGATCGGCAGACGGACTGTTGGACAGTCGTTTTACTGCCATCGAGACCAATGAAACAAGCTCTGTACCTGTGACAGATCCAGCCTGCCTGACCAGCCTGTCCAGCTGCACAGCATCCTTTTTTAATGCTGCCTTCACAGCACAACATAGTTTAGAAATGCAGTTTGACCAAGGTGTCCAATGGCGGTGCAGTTCGATTGTGCAGGAGGGTGGGACAAAATAATTATCTACAGCATGGTGAAAGCATACATGTTTACTGAGAAAACCTATGTTTGTGTTCATCAAATTAAATGACTTGTTTGTCAATATTTTTAAAAAAAGAGAGAGAGATTGCCGGCACGGTAGGCGACTGGTTAGCACATCTGCCTCACAGTTCTGGGTTCAAATCCTGGCCCCGCATGTGTGGAGTTTGCATGTTCTCCCCGTGCCTGTGTGGGTTTTCTCCGGGGACTCCGGTTTCCTCCCACATCCCAAAAACATGCGTGGTAGGTTGATTGAAGACTCTAAATTGCCTGTTGGCGTGAATGTGAGTGTGAATGGTTGTTTGTTTCTATGTGCCCTGTGATTGGCTGGCGACCGGTTCAGGGTTTACCCCGCCTCCCGCCCAAAGATAGCTGGGATAGGCTCCAGCAGCCCGCGACCCTAGTGAGGATAAGTGGTCAAGCAAATGGATGGATGGATGGAGCAAGTGAGATTGAATAATAGTGAAATCACAGATGAGATGTCTGTCCGGACATTAGTTTTTTTGTTTTTTTTTAGACACAGGTCCCAAAAAGTGGATGTATCTAAGGGAAAGAAGATATCTGATCACCATACCATTTCTACTTTCCATATGAAATGAAAGATGATTGACGTTTCTCTTTATTGCTAAGCCATTAACGTGAACATCTTACATACCTGGCACTAACCTTAGACATTATTCATGAGTTCATATGTTGGAAAGCCCATACTGTAGGTTGGCGAAGGTAGGCTACGTAACAAGAACTACGTCAGTAAGCCCACAAAGCGCCACAGGCATGTGAGGAGGTTGAGTTCAAACCAGTTAGTCAGTTGACAGACTGGTGTATAGACATTAGTAACAAATGTCATCCTGTGCTGCCATCATTTGCCTTTCAAAAAAACCCAGGATCTAGGAGTGTAGTCATTAAAGATTTAGACTGCTCTCAGAGAGCTTTACCTTTTGTAAAGCACAGCATCCCCGTGAACTTAGTGAGGAAAAGCGGTACAGAAAATGGATGGATGGATAGCTCATGTTGGCTGTCTCAAACCACACATTCTTATGAACACACACAGGGACACAGACTATACCAAGCTTTGTTTGAGCAACACAATGAGTCACCCTATAGAAATCATATGCGGTATTTGAGAGTTTTGTTGTTCATAAAGGTCACAAAAAAGAGGAATAGATGGGAGCGTGGCATTTATGACATTCTAATTTCAATATAAAGTCAGAGAAAAGCACACTAAATACTGGAACTATTCTTCTTCCAGTCCTCAATATAAAATCTGGTGCCAGAAAAAAAATCAAAGTTTCTCTTTGTATTTAATATAATATTGTCTGGAATTGATTACTTATTATGTTACGAACTCTGAGGCTATCCATCCATCCATCCATTTTCTGAGCCGCTTCTCCTCACTTGGGTCGCGGGCGTGCTGGAGCCTATCCCAGCTGTCATCGGGCAGGAGGCGGGGTACACCCTGAACTGGTTGACTCTGAGGCTAATTTTGTTTAATTTTTCTTGGCTGTCATTTTTAACAATCAACATTCCAAAAAAGAGATATAGAGGGACAATCTTCTGCTGTATAGTTCACATTATGTCTCTCCATCCTACTTCAAGAAAGTTAATCGGCAATGAACCAGAGTGTGCTCCAAAAACAAGCACACACACACACACACACACACACACTCACACACACACGCACACAAACAAAACACCGTCCAAAATAAACTTATGTATCCACTAATTTGTGTATCCTTGCAAATAATCAAGTTTACAGTACTCTTTTACCAGAAAATATTGTTTTTTTATAGAAACTACATACTGACAGAGTAGTATTTAATGTGCCTCAGCAGGGTCCTTGGTAGATTTGCCATAAATGCTGAAATGATATGACTGAAAAAACTAAGAACAATTGAATGTATTCAATGGTAAAGTTGAACAATCTACTTAACACTTCTGAAAAGATACCACAAAATATCAAGATCAAAGTTGTAGCAACATCTAACTATAATATGGCACGATTGCTTTTTACACACAATGCAGTAACATTGTCACAGCTGGGCTTGCTTTTACACAGCAAGTCGGGATCCTGGAATGAGAAAACAAGATGCATGAAGGCGTTTTCCAGCTTCCCAAAACTTCATTTACAATGCCTTACAATGTTTTACATTTACCACAAAGGCCATTCTTGCTAAACAAAACATGTGGTGGTAAACAACCGTGGGTCCTGTAACACCACAGAGGGGATGAATACGACAAATTATACCACTTCACTCCCATGCCCTGCCAAAAAATAACACCATATAAACTAATGAAATTTCATCCATCCATCCATTTTCTACCGCTTACCCGAGGTCGGATCGCGGGGGCAGTAGCTTTAACAGGGACGCCCAGACTTCCCTCTCCCCAGCCACTTCATCCAGCTCTTCCGGGGGCAACCCGAGGCATTCCCAGGCCAGCCCAAAGACGTAGTCTCTCCAGAGTGTCCTGGGTCGTCCCCGGGGTCTCCTCCCGGTGGGACGTGCCCGGAACACCTCACCAGGGAGGCGTCCAGGAGGCATCCGAATCAGATGCCCCAGCCTCCTCATCTGGCTCCTCTCGATGTGGAGGAGCAACAGCTCTGCTCTGAGATCCTCCCGGATGATCAAGCTTCTCACCCTATCTCTAATAGAGAGCCCGGACACCCTGCGGAGGAAACTCATTTCGGCCGCTTCTATCCGGGATCTTGTTCTTTCGGTCACGACCCACAGCTCATGACCATAGGTGAGGGTAGGAACATAGATTGACCGGTAAATCGAGAGCTTCGCCTTTCGGCTTAGCTCCTTCTTTACCACAACGGACCGATACAAAGTCTGCATCACTGCAGACGCTGCACTGATAGGCTTGTCGATCTCCCGTTCCATTCTTCCCTCACTCGTGAACAAGACCCCAAGATACTTGAATTGCTTCACTTGGGGCAGGACCTCATCCCCGACCTGGAGAAGGCACGCCCCCCTTTTCCAACTGAGGACCATGGTCTCAGATTTGGAGGTGCTGATTCTCATCCCAGCCGCTTCACACACGGCTGCGTACTGCTCCAGTGAGATCACGGTTTGATGAAGCCAACAGAACCACATCATCTGCAAAAAGCAGAGATAGAGATGCAATACTGAGGCCACCAAACCGGACCCCCTCTTCGCCTCGGCTGTGCCTTGAAATTCTGTCCATAAAAGTTACGAACAGAATCGGTGACAAAGGGCAGCCTTGGCCGAGTCCAACCCTCACCGGGAAAGAGTCCGACTTACTGCCGGATATGCGGACCAAACTCTGACTCCGGTCGTACAGGTACTGAACAGCCCGTATTAGGTGGTTCGGTACCCCAGAGATAGGAGAGCCCACCTCAGAGAACTCTGCTTCCTCATGGGAAGGCGTGTCAGTAGAATTGAGGTCTTCGAAGTATTCTCCCTACCGACTCACAACATCCCGAGTCGAGATCAGCAGCGCCCCATCCCCACTATACACAGTGTTGATGGTGCACTGCTTCCCCCTCTTGAGACGCCAGATGGTGGACCAGAATTTCCTCGAAGCAGTCCGGAAGTCTTTATCCATGGCCTCACCGAACTCCTCCCATATCAGAGTTTTTGCTTCAGCGACCACCAAAGTTGCATTCCGCTTGGCCAGCCGGTACCCACCAGCCGCCTCAGGACTCCCACAGGGCAAAAAGGCCAGATAGGACTCCTTCTTCAGCTTGAGGGCATCCCTCACCGGGTTCGGGGATTGCCGCCACGACCACCTTACGGCCACAGATCCGGTCGGCCACCACAGCAATGGAGGTGCGGAACATGGTCCACTCGGACTCGATGTCCCCTCCCTCCCCCGGAACATGAGCAAAGTTCTGTCGGAGGTGGGAGTTGAACCTCCTTCTGACAGGGAATTCTGCCAGACGTTCCCAGCAGACCCTTACAATACGTTTGGGCCTTCCACGCCGGACCGGGATCTTCCCCCACCATCGGCGCCAACTCACCACAAGGTGGTGATCAGTTGACAGCTCCGCCCCTCTCTTCACCCGAGTGTCCAAGACATGCGGCCGCAAGTCCGATGACACAACCACAAAGTCGATCATCAAACTGTGACCGAGGGTGTCCTGGTGCCAAGTGCACGTCTGGACACCCTTATGCTTGAACATGGTGTTCATTTTGTGTGATGAGCACAGAAGTCCAATAACAGAACACCCTAATGAAATGTTTTCAACTGAAAATGGCTCAAAATTGCATTTTAATTTTCGGACCAAAAAACTTCTGTTACTGAAATAAAACAGGATGTTGTTTTATGATGCTGGTAATATCAAGCCAGCACGCAGTTGTGTACACTATATTATAAAAAATTAAAAATTAAATACAAAAAAAAAACGGCGTGTCTGCATTGAACAGTTTTCCCTGCTTTCCGTGTTCGTATAGGGCAATGCTTGTTGCACGCTATTATGCACTGCCCCAGCTACCTACGAGCTATAGCTAACGCAGCTAAATATGATGCAGAGCTGCATCCGCGTTATACTGGAGAGGATCATAAAAAGGCAGCATGTAAATAATAGTAAATACATTTAAATAACAAATATTGAAGCCATAACTTATTAATAATTAGGATTATAGGTTAATGATTACGTTGTAAAATTGAACAGTATGCATAATTATTTTATCCTGTTACATAATATACAGCAATAACTTTCCCTCTGTAATCTTCTTGACATAATTTTAAACGCATGGAAATTCCAACAAATTGTTCTAGAAGTGAATTTATACAGGTTGGCAGCTCTGCAGTCATATCCATAAATGACATTTTATTAATAATTGAAATAGTAATTTCTTTTGGGGTTTTGGCTCTTGGTTTTCGGGCTTGGGTTCCTCATTTTTGGTTTCGGTCAAGAAACTGGTATTTTCATTACTAATATAAACAATATCTCGCCACATTGCAAGATAAAGAACACCTACCTTTTCTCTAAAGCTTGGAATTCTTAATCAGTTCTGATACAAGGTTATTTTTCCTTCCATTACCACAACACTGTTTACCAAAAAAATAAGATGCTTCGGGAGTTATGTACTGTGCCGCATAAGCCTTATCTGTTTAAATTTAAATTTAAATTGTCAAAATTTACCTGACGTAATACCATCCATGCCATCAACTCCATTTACCAATGAAGTACTGAACACCCGCCTTAGGCTTACCATGGATCAAAATCAACAACAACAAAACAATGACAGCTTTGGGCTGCAGGTGATGCAGGCTGCTCTGAATGAATCAACATTTGTTTTTTTTTGTTTGTTTTTTTCAGTCTTCCAAAACATACAAAGGTACAAACCCAAAATAGGCCAAAAGATGCTGCTTAGCTTTCCACTAGTTGTCTTGGTAAGATACTAGAAACGACATAATTGGTTCATTGATTAATCATATAATCTATTTTATTTTGTATAATTTATTGTTGATTGATTACTACTGTGCTGTAAACAGTAGAGGCGCTGTTTGTGGCGTAAAAGTTTTTTTTACTTAAAACCAGGAAGACCTCCGCTATATCACAACTCCTTCAGGCAGTATTATTCTACTGTTAGCATTGAAACAGCAGTTCAAATAATTCACATAAATATTCTCAATTCCTAATAAAATAATAATTACACTCGCTCAATGGAGCATTAATTTTACACAGAATCAATTATATTTTTAGTCAAATACCTACCCTACTTACAACACTATCAGGCATGTCCATACTTTTTTGTTGTTAAGTAACTTGTCAAGTGAACAACAAACAGTAAAAGTTGTCATTGGATACATTTTTATGTTCAACTAGAATATTGCAATTGAGTGGAACATGCTGATGTATAACTATCAAGTAAAGTCAACATTTTATTTCATATTTTCGGACACAGAACATGAAGCTAACAACTAAGGGGTACATTACTGTCATTTAGGTAATTACAACTGCATGAATTGTCATTATTGATGCAATTGTGCCTTTTTTTTTAAATGTAAAAGAGACATTTGACTGTAATTTGGCAATACCACAAGACTTGCTGTGCTACAAACATTCAACCCACCATGTCTGTTCATTATCTAACTCTGAGTGGGCTTTGAATTCGTTTGGAAGGACAAACTGTATTAACTGGGCTCTCAGTACCAACATGGGTCATGCCTCGTGTGAAAACGGCATTAGTGAAATTGGACCCTTGAGGTTTTCTAATGCTCTTTTCCATCTGTTTGCCTGTATGAATGTTAAGTGTTGTATCTACACAATAAAGTACAAAATACAGCACCAGGGTCACAGTGGATATAACAGCCCCTGAAGAAGACACACTGTCCCAAGAGTATGCTTATTTGATGCACGTCTTTTCATATGCATACGTTGTATACTGACGTGCTTATGCATTGGGGTTATTGTGTGAAGCCTCTATCTCTAATCCCCTAATCTGTTGAACCCTGGAAATCTCTGCAGTCATCTGTCAACCAGGTCAGAGAAGGGCTCAACACTAAAGCACATGCATACACACACAGCCAAAAACATGAACACACACACACACACATGCGTGCACAGTGAGAGTAATTTAGTCAACAGGGTCAGCCTCATTCAGTCTAATAAAGATTGATGCTCCTCTTTCCAAACCTCACAGGTGTTTTAGTAAAATGTAGACATACGTAACCCAAATAGAGGCAGTGAAAGCAGGCAGAGAAAGGTAAAGCTTCACTCTAATTATTTTCAGCAGTAAATTAACAACCGCACGTTCCTGTGCAGTCAGGAATGGTGTCTGTATAAAAGTTAATTTGCAAAGTTCATTCGTTTCTAGGATTGATTGTGAGATTTCATTTGGGTCTCAAAAGAAATTCAGAAGCATTTCTTCCACAGTTGTTTCATTCAAAATGTCTCCACAGGCTCAATGTGTTTATTAAGTCTGATTATTTAGTCTTTAAGAGTATATGTCGTCATTGCCAGTTTACCTGTTCTGGTCATATGGTTGCAGGTATCATTAATGAACAAAGCTCATTATCAGTTGGGTCATGATGGTTTGTCATTTTTAAGAGGCGGGTCTCCAAAAAGGAGGTTTAGGAAATACTGATGGCAGGCAGATAATCTTATGGCACATAAAGTCCAGCAAGGACACAGACTCTGAGAACCTCTAATGCTCTGACGCTTGTGTCGGGTCTAAAGCCCAAAGGTCTGTCTGTTTATTTATACATATATATATATATATATATTTGTGTGTGTGTGTGTGTGTGTGTGTGTGTTTGTGAGTGTAGGTGTGGGTGGGTTGATGGGTATGTGCCAAATAGGACACCCTGAGGCTTTGTCTGTAGATTGTGGTTGACATGGCCTGCTTCTGTCCAGAGTGTGCTCCTATTAGTGCTCGGCGCTCGCACATATGCAAGCACATACACACACTCACACGAACACACAATGATGCCTGACACAAAGGTGACAAGTGCTTGTATATTTGTCCATAAAAAACACAATGTATATTTACCATACTGTATATACATAGTTTTAAGTGCATAGTGATCACACTGCAATCTTGAGGCTTTGCTTTCCTTTTGAATTGTACGATCCTGTCAAGAGATCAAGATAGAAGAAAAGAATGACAAACTACATAGACTGATAGATCCCACAGACTCATGACTAGCCTACTTGACGAGAGCTAAACGTGGAGGAGGAGAAGTTACCCAGAGAAACTGTATGGGTTACATGGTAGTGTGATCTCAGCAGGGTGGATCATCATCTCTCTGCGCTGTCATATCATAAGAAAATGGTAACTGCTGGACTATGGCACCTACTGTACAGCTTGTGCGTGACACTTTTACCCTTCAAGTTGTCCCGGCAGAAATTGGTGGGAACTTGCAAACGCATTATGTCTACAAGCATGCCAAATGAAAACAAAATAACATGCAAAATGAATGGCTTCCTTCAGTGTACTGCAGACTTAGCTGGGCTATAGCATTCAGCATAGATTTACAATGTAGTTCTTTCATGTCGCATTTGTGCCTATAACCATTTTTTTTTAAAACAGTCCATTTCAAGTGACCTATATCCATTATAACTGCATATATTATTGATCGTCTGAAAAAAACAGAATGCAGCCACACCCAAAACACAGGTGTAAGGGTTGATTGAGGTAAGTGTGTGTCGTCTTTTCCAGTAATTCGATCTTGCAGTTTCAGGTGTTGGGAAATATCACCTTGTCACTAGTTACTGTAAATATGATTTAAAAATTAAATATGAGCTAAAAGCACATGACATACTTTAAGTTTTGGTGGAGTAGAATCAATTATTTAGAGAAAAACAGCTATTGGACTATGGAATTTCAGGGTTGGCACTGGGTCATGCCTAGATCACAAACCAGGATTTAAGCCCCGATATTGGGCCGATTAGCTATCGTGGGCGATTTCCCAGATCGGGCCTGACATCTTTTGTCCGACCGACGATTTGGCCCTACGATAGCCCTACGACGCCAAAGTCTAGCGCGTTTGATGTTTTTGGATATCTTCTGCGTAGTGTGACATATCAACGACAACACACCTTGACATCAACCAATAGGATTGCGTATTGTGACCAGCGCATCACCTACCGTGCTTGCTATCAACATACTTGGCACCGTTGTCAACATTTATTCATGCGCACAAACTAATGCTTACCGAAGCTTTAGCACATGATTCGACAGAATGCCGCCATGTTTGCGTAAACCGTTAGTGCTAGCACTAGCTTGCTAGGCTACATAACGTTTTGTTGCCTGCTTGCAAGTCGTATCACATTAAAAGTATGTGAACATACCTCAAGCAATCCTTGTATGTACATTCTCTCCCGAGCACCGGTGACGACAACCACACGTTTTTCCTCATCTTTTTGTTCTTTTTCCCCCCACACAATACATTGGCGCGATCCATTGTTGTTGTCATCGCCATGGTAACGGGTGTATCCGGTCATGTTGACCGGTGACACATTTTCTGGTTCCGCCTCTCCGACAGTGTTTGATTTGAAAAGATAAAGCCCAGTGATCTTAAAAGATGGGATACGGTCCTATCGGAATACAAGACCGTGCTTGTCAACGTGGTTGATGTTGTCAACATTTATTCACGCATACAAACATTTGTTTACTTAAGATTTATTGGAATACACATCGTGTAGTGTTGCTACTGTCTGACCGAGATTCGGCAAGATTTTATGGCAGTAGTATGACATAGTGCAATCGTGAAAGACCAAATTTGTCTTGTAGTCTGATCCAGGCATTAGCCAGTGTGGCTAAACCGTATAAAAAATTCCTAGCCACACTTCTGTGTACTTAGCCACAGCATCATGTGTGTTTATGTGACTAAATGTTTAGCCAAACTTAATAAGTCCTCGTCACTGGGAAGCTAATAAGCTTCTAACGATGTGTGCTCAATTAAAACTACCAAGTTATCAATCAGGACTAGGGCTGATCGATTTGTGAAAATACTCTAATTACGATGTTGTTCTTCTTTTTTTTAACAAATTTTGAGATTTTGATTTAGCATGCAATTTTTTGTGGTAAGTTTATCTTCAGCATGATTCAGGAAACACAAGAAGGAAATTATTCTCTAGTATGACGAACATGACATTGGATATACCCTACAAATAAACAACTCTTTCCTTTTGGCCAGCCCGAAATGTTATAATGAATTCATTTAAATAACAAATCTTTATTTTACCAGTGAACTGTAAAAAAAAAAAAAAAAAAAAACCTTCCATCAAATTGACATTGATTTAACTTCATGCCTTGTAAAAATGTAATACTGTATCATGACGCTCTTGCCAGTATCAGCCGAGTATAGAGATAAAAAAAATAACTTTTCATCACTAAGATGTGATTATAAAAGCGAACGCAGGAAAACATGGTCTAAATTACATAACTCACCTTTTGTCCAAATTTAACTAAAGTACAATACTTTTGATATTGGGTGAGAACGGCATGACAACCAAATTGTGATTAGCGGTCCGTGCATTGATGAAGAAGGAAGCTAGCTAGCTGCGAGAACTAATGGGAATTGCAAGACACGATGCCCATCAACATTTCTAACACATGGTATGTACGGTAATATACTTCAATTAGGAGGCGAGCGGCATCGGGTCTTATCGTCTCCGACGCACCACTTCCCGCATCTGGAAAACCCCGTGAGCCTGTCTGCTTGGTGAGCAGCGGCTGGACTACTGCTCTCCCGAGTTCACGCTCACTGAAGCATTGTAGCATTTTACGAAGCGGGCGGAAAAAAATAAACCACTAACACCATTAACACACAGAATGAGAGCGCTCAACTTAACTTTTATCAGGAAGGGCTTTTGACGCGGGCGATTTTGATTTGCCAGTGTTGCTAACGTGGGCAATATTCACTTCGCCACATCCTGTTTCATTAACCCACTGGCAAGGTGGCGAATGGGCAGCACGAACACTGGATTGGGTGACACCCACCATGTCTGTTAAGCAAATTCAGTTTAGCTAAGGTATACCGTTGTCACTCATCTGCACAAAAAAAATTGACATGGCTGTCTGTATTTGGTTTATTAAAACAAAATAAGGAATTTCCTCTTCGCTGTGCTGTCTGTCTTAATTACGAAGTGAAAGGAGGAGTTTGTGGGCCACAGCTGAAGTACGTGTTTTGATGGACAGTGGCCATACATGGCTTCTTGAAACACTTTTTCATTGGTTGTTGCTTACTTACTTTTAAGAGGACACAAAAAATTGTTACAATTCAAAATGAACACACAACATATTTTGACAGCGGCAATGATAAAAAATATACACAAATACTGTTGCTGCTTACACCAAGCATTCCTGCGCACTTGAACCACTCGTGAGCAGTTTAAGAATACAATAAATAGATATTAATAAATGTGGAAATATGAGAAGACAGATTTGATCATGCAGAGGCACAATTGTGAGTCTCATGCAGAGTGGGATTGTGAGGGGGTCATATAGTGACATAAGAGAGTTTTTGTTTAGGCGCAAAGGCAATTTGAGAGAAAAGGGGATTGTTGACTATAACACTTATTTATGACCTTTACAGACAAAACTGTGATTAAAACACAATAGTCAGAACACCTGTGATTTGCATTTCTTTTTTGGTTTTGTTTTGTTTTTACAGCATGGCGCGTGTGATGGCACTCGTGCACGTTTGCTGCATCCCGAATACATGCTTAAAGAAATACCTCCACTACACGAATACACGCACACAAACGCGCGCGCGCGCGCGGCAGCGTATTCAAGCAAAAGGAGCACGTTCGGGCTATTGTCATCCAAGTGCAGGCTCTTCCCATTCACGATTGTGAATATTATTTTATGAAAGGCACCTGAATGTCATGACTACCCACGCTCTTTGACACAAGATTGCATCCACGCGTCGCACGAGCATCCACAGAAGCTGAAGACAAACAATCATCGTAAGCGTCTTTGCAGCCGGATATTTTAAATATCACGTACCTGTTTTCCAGAAATGTTCAGCGTTCAGCGCATAATCCTCCTCCTTCGACTTGCAACTTTTTTTCCCTCTCTTGCCGCCAAACAAAACGCTTTAAAACGTGTATTTTAGTGCATACTTATATTTGCCTCGTTGATCCTAATAAGACGCTACAGTATGCGGACAAACTGGGAGAAGGTGGCCAAAAAAAATCTTCCGCACAACGTTTTAGCGGGACTCAAACGGAGCAATCCATCCGGTATCAAAGCAGGGGGAAAAAAATAGAGAAAGAGAGCTAACTTTATAAACTGGTCACAGCGTTGACAAACGCAGCAATGCGGAAACGTCGAGCCTCCACCGAAGAGAAAGAGTCAGTCAGACAAGCTGTCGGACATGCTGTGAGGAGACATCAACAAACGGCGATGACCGAGGCTCGGGAGCGCGCGTTCACGGTCGAGCCAGCGGTCATTATTGTCTGTGCGTGCAGGCTTTAATCCACACACATACATACAGCATCCTTACAAGAAGCGGCCAGGTACAATTGAAGCCATTCATCTCTTGGTTGTTCTGCACTTTTGCAACCAAATCACGATTTCATTCTTTCAACAACTGGTAGTATCCAATTAAAGAACAACGTGCTTTCTCAGGCCCGGTAGTTCACTCATTTATATCATAATGTTATATACATATATATGTCATATCATAATGTTATATATATATATATATATATATATATATATATATATATATAACATTATGATATATATATATATATATATATATATATATAACATTATGATATATATATATATATATATAAAACACACACTCGCACACAATATGTAGCCTACTGAAGCTTCTGTAAGGCGAGATAATAAAAATAATTAAAACAAAAAAAACACTGTCTGGTCACTTCATCAGGTACACCGGCACATTCTAATGAGATCCAAAAGAAGAGTATTCTTCCCTTATGAGTTTTGACTGACACTGTCTCATTGGTATTGTTTTTAAAAAAAATAGGAGTGTTCATGTAGTTTGCACTATAATCTTTCTAATACTGTAGTTATAGTTGTTCCCGGGCATAATCACATAATAAGGCAGACGGAATACTCGATGATAGAATTGCTTCTCGGTGATGCAGTGCAGCTTTAAATATTCCTATTTAAATATTATATATATATATATATATATATATATATATATATATATAAAACACACACTCGCACACAATATGTAGCCTACTGAAGCTTCTGTAAGGCGAGATAATAAAAATAATTAAAACAAAAAAAACACTGTCTGGTCACTTCATCAGGTACACCGGCACATTCTAATGAGATCCAAAAGAAGAGTATTCTTCCCTTATGAGTTTTGACTGACACTGTCTCATTGGTATTGTTTTTTAAAAAAAATAGGAGTGTTCATGTAGTTTGCACTATAATCTTTCTAATACTGTAGTTATAGTTGTTCCCGGGCATAATCACATAATAAGGCAGACGGAATACTCGATGATAGAATTGCTTCTCGGTGATGCAGTGCAGCTTTAAATATTCCTGATTGTAACGTTCAACAGTGCACAATGTAATAATCTGATCTAGTTGGTACAGTTTAATTTTAAATAGATCTCTAGGGGCCTTCACTGTAATTACCGTATTGTAGGTCGAAGGGACCCTAGATGGAGACAGTCTGAAACACTCAACGTAAAAAAGCGTAACAACACATAATGTCTGAAAACTGGAATCACTTGTCACCAAAATGCATGTGGACATCTCTACGAATACCCACTTCAACCTCTGAAATTACCATAACGATTGTCCTTATATTTGGGATTTGATTGATGTTAAGCATTTTCCTCTCCATACGGCACAATATACAAACACAATTTTAAAAAAAAACAGGCAGTACAAAAAAATTACAAAAATTACAATTATATGAAGCAAAGCAGAAACCCTTTGTTAAAATTTAAACAGTATGAGCAAGGGTGAGCAAAAACAGAAGGACTGTTGTTAAATTGAGTAAGCAGTCCAGAATAAGTATTTTTGGAGTTGTACGTGTTACGTGTCATTATTGATTTGGGCGCGCTGTGAGTTCATGGGAGTATCGTGTATGAACTTAATTCGTTGAAAACAACACGATGGTGAGCATGTCAACTTTCTGCCCAGGATCCATTTGACATGGGCGTACCACAGTAACCACCAGATTAACTTGCACCACCCCACTAAAGCGCCTACTTCTACGAATGCAGTCTGTGCAGGTGAAAGTGTGGCAACTTTCACTGGAGCCTAGTGGAAAAGATGCTTGAATATGGTTGTAGTTTTACTTACTTGTGTCACAGGTTTGAGTACCTCCGTCACTGTGACACATTTCCCTTCAACTTCTTGCAGCAGATCGGGAATAGCAATATAATTATTATTGAAAACTTGGACACTTATGAGATCAACCATTTCTAAGTAGTGATTTGAAGAAGGGACAAATTTGCAGATTAGTGGACCAAAGATGCTCCAACAGCCACAGTTGGAATCAGGAGCTAATCTGTTTTCACTCAACCAGAACTGGTTATGGAAACGTTGCACTAATTGACACAGCAAATACAGTATATTGTTTTATTACCGTGGCTGTAGTTTGGTATGCGTCATACGAGGTGTAAAATTTTGTCGAGCTCAATTGGTTAAATAAGATAACATATTTCTCTCTGAGGCGGCATGGTGATTCTGCATGTTCTCCCCGTGCTTGTGTAGGTTTTCTCCGGGCACTACGGTTCCCTCCCACATCCCAAAAACATGCATGGTAGGTTAATTGACAACTCTAAATTGCCCGTAGGTGTGAATGTGAGTGTGAATGGTTGTTTGTTTATATGTGTCCTGTGATTGGCTCGCGACCAGTTCAGGGTGTACCCCGCCGCTCGCCCGAAGATAGCTGGGATACGCTCCAGCACGCCCGCGACCCTAATACAGAGCAGTACAGAAAATGAATGGAGGGATGGATTTCTCTGTGTGACTCCTTCATGACGTAATGCTCCTAGACTAACCAACAAACATATTCTTGCAATGGTTGCTTTGTCACATTGTCAATCGAAATTTTCAGTTTGATACAAGATGCACCGAAACTGTATGTCTATACTCATACTCGTAAAAATGCTTCGATACTGTGCCACTTCACCAGCCTGATGTATACAGTACCTCCTGGGTCGAAGCCATGTCATCTGTATGGAGATACTTTAAGGACACAGATGACAACACTTTACTTAGACCACAAAAATACTCTGCAAAACGGATGATGAACTTTGCTCGGGCGGCAACAGAGGTGGCTACCATCTGGCAAACAGTTTTGCAGGCCAAGCCAGCCGTGCTCCCGTCTTGAAGCTGCAATGGAGGCGGCCGGGCTGGGCGATGTACTGCGGCGCAGAACGTCAAGTAAATAGAAATAAGCGACGGTGTGATAAATTATCACTACAGTTGTCCTGTCAGTTTTATTTTACAACTTTGCCAAGAAATATTCTTGTATTTGTCTTTACTCACAGTAAACATGGCATTCTATGTGTATAGCCACTAGCCGCTTGATTATTCTTTCCCTCTTATTTTTTTTATCTCTTATCAACAGTATGCACTCCTTTTACATAATGCCCCATAGTGTTCGGACTGATACATTACATAACTGAAATGCCTTGTGTTACAGGCTATATTTAAGCGAAATATGTGGCAAGACTGTTAGAAAACCATGCAGTGGAATGTTAAAATTTCTGTAATAAAATGTTACAAAAAAAATGCTATATTTGAGTGAAACTTAGGCCATGTTCAAGAAAAGTTTCTGTTTTGTGTTTTTGAATAATATTTGATGGAATTAAAAGACATTTTCATTACGACACTTATCACGACACATTATCATGTCTTGGTACTTGATATTGTCAAGTACTCAAATGTAAGTACTCTACTTCATTTGAAAAAAGTGGTATCGGTGCATCCGTAGATGCAAGTGTTGTATCATATCAGGTGTACCTAATTTCATGGCTAGTGAATGTATTTTTAGTGCAAATGTTGCTGCTGGCGGCACGGTGCCCGACTGGTTAGAGCGTCAGCCTCACAGTTCTGAGGACCGGGTTTCAATTCCCGGCCCCGCCTGTGTGGAGTTTGCATGTTCTCCCCGTGCCTGCATGGGTTTTCTCCGGGCACTCCGGTTTCCTCCCACATCCCAAAAACATGCATTAATTGGAGACTCTAAATCGCCCGTAGGTGTGAATGTGAGTGCGAATGGTGGTTTGTTTGTATGTGCCCTGTGATTGGCTGGCAACCAGTTAAGGGTGTACCCAGCCTCCTGCCCGATGATAGCTGGGATAGGCTCCAGCACGCCCGCGACCCTAGTGAGGAGAAGCGGCTCAGAAAATGGATGGATGGATGGATTTTGCTGCTGTTATATTATTTTGAAAGCTTGAGCATGCCCGCTTGACATAGTCCCCACCTTCTATATCCCTGAGCTCTTTACAGTGGTCCTCATGCATCTCGATTTAAACAGTGCACCCACTGCACTGCAGGCTATTGTTCACATTAGTGCACTGTCTAATAGGCTTTTGCTATATTAACAGCAATAGAAAGGTGTAATAACGGGAGCATGCAATCATGCACCATAACAAGGGAAAGCATAGTTAACAGTTACGCTATTGCTGCTCCCTCTACAAGCAAGCTGTAAATACATATTTCCCAGTGGAGGTACGATAATAACTTCTGCTTATTTGAAAACATCTCATAAAGAGAACCTTGTGGCTCTTTTGATAAAGACTTCATTTCAGAGGCATTTTTAATGCATAACTGGGGATTGACATGGAATATGATCCATCATTGTGGGTCAAATTCATTTTCTGTGTTGGTTTTCCAATGCATAACCCAATGCATCCAAATACATCAACTGGAACAATTATGAAAAAAACAATTCAAAGCTTCCGTAAAAACATACCATTTCAATTTGAAATGAAGTTAAAAAAAAGGTTGGGGTAAGAAAAGAGGTCATTAGAGGGGAACACAGGTGCAGTTTGACATAGAAAATGCAGATGAGGGCAGTTTGTCATACTGAACCTTTCGAAAGTCCCTAAGTAATAAAGCAAAACTCACCTTTGTCTTGGGCCCATTGGATCCATCCTTAATCATGCAGCTGCAGCTAGTGCAGAGCGTTTCAGTCTGCCAAACTATCAACCTTTCTTTTAAGGATGTAGAACAATTAAAATACTATGTAACACTTTTAAATCATACCATCCAAAGCTGTTTACTTGGTTTAAAAAAAAGGGTAAAAATGCAGATTATTGTTTTAATAATATGTTAGTGTTTGTGAGTGTTCAAGACTGTTCTTGAACATATTTCCGGATAAATCCCATGCAAAAGTAAAAGTAAAATGTAAATTCCACACAGGAAGGCCAGAGCCAAGGTTTCAACTTGGACGTCAGAGATGTGTGACAGACTTCATAACCACTCGTCCATTTTGCTGCCCCTTAGGCATAGAATAGTTGTTTGAAAACAAAATATCTAGGATTTTTAAACCATCCATTTTCTTTATTGTTCTTAACTTCTATAAAAGTGGGTTGTGGCTTTACAACAGTTAAATAAATGGATGTCTTAGGGTAACAAGAATTGAGAACCAATTGGCTCAACTAGGATATTACCTGTTCAAGCCCTTATACATATTTCGATGACACATCATGTGCATAATGTTCTGAAGAAGTTGCATTTATTTCTGGATAGGTTTGAAAATGGTAGTTGTTTTTCCAGTTGTTTTAGTTTGTCATTTCTTTGATTTTTTGTGGTAAACGTTTTTTTTTTTCTCTCCTTTTTTTTTAAACATAATTAAATTATGAGCAGGGAAGATGCGTATTCCAAAGCTTCCTTTTTGTACTGTTCGGTCAAATGTTACACTTGGACAGACCCAGACTATTCAATTGAAAACCAAATTCTTCTTGCATGTATACACTTCCAGGTACTGATTGTGTAGTGGTTCAATCACCTAGTTTCCCTCAGTGACCTGAGTGGATATGAATTGCACCAGTCAAGTGTGTAGTCTGCGCCTTTAGATCGTGACCCAAAACAGGACACGCGGTATCAAAAAATGGGTGGATGTATACACTTTCATCTATCGAATATCAAAGCACTTCTGCCTGTATCCTTGTCTCCATGGCTGACCGTAACAGGAAGCCGGGTGGTGGGACATTTGGACCGACAAGGAAATACATTCTTCAGCAGCTAGAAAAAGTCAATACAGTACTTTAAAACCTATGAATAGATGGAATGTATATCTGTTTAAAAAGTGACAAAACATCAATGAAGTATGATATTTTAAACTGTGACACAATGACTTAGCAAATCTGAATAGCCACATCTTAAACAGGGACATTTTAATATAAAACCTACATTTCCCTAATCGCATTTAACAAACATCGCTTAAATAATCGGACTATTTTTTGAGTCCATGACAAATAAAATGTAACACAGAAAAACATTGAACATGTTACTAAATAGTCTTCAACTATGCCTCTCTTGACGTGGCCCATGTATGTTTCGGATCCTTTTGGTGGAGTGAAAAAAAGATGAGTCAGAAAACAATGGCTACAAGACTGCTGAGATTTACGAATGTTCATCAGTGAGTTAAGCGACAAAAGAGGAGCTACATCAAGAAAATCCATCCAACTGGAGGTGTGCACGTCACTGGAGGCAAGATATAGGTGTATATTACTCAAACTGTGACAAGTGCAAAACTACTGTGTGTACTGTTTTATATTGTCCACTTCTTATTGCAAGTTTTAAGAACCAAAGTTAAAGAAATAATGCAATACTAACACTCTCTCTGGCTGTCTCCTCTTCTCTTCCCGTGGAGTTAGTGAGGATTTGAAAGTAATGATTTCCTATCCTTTTTATCCGTTTGTACTTAATTCCGTGCATATGGACCCACCTAGAGATTAGCCTTAATATGTCCTTTTACACATACCGAGTAAGCATGGATGTGGAGGCTCGCCAGTCCAGATTAGATCACCCAGGGGATGGCTGACATTTTGTCATTTTTTTCATCACTTAAAAATCCGACTGTGCAAACACCCGGCAGCTACTGCCTACAGGGTGCCTGTGGCCATCTATCTACCATAATGCAGAAGCAACCACCACAATCCTACGTTCTCACTTTTACCACAGGAGGTCAAATTTTGGGTAGATCAGGTTTCTTTGACAAATCTCATTTTCTCTTAATTGTCATTAAAAACGCAGACACTGAACCCCTATTAATAATGAAAGACTTCCGTTGCTTATTTATTCTCAGTTTCTATCCCATCTCATGTTTTAACTAGAAAATGCTAATTTAAAAAGTGATGGATCAGCATGAAGTCTGACCCTTGAAAGACAGTGTTGCTTGGGCCATTTTTAAATGAGCAAAAAATAATCCTCAGGCAAGTTGTCAGATGCGATACGTATAGATGAGTTAACTGACCTTTCTCACATATGAGCCAATATTAGCACAAGCCATTATAACCTATCAAAGCCTAATGTTTAATAGCCAATGCCTAGGGGTCCTTGAACCTTGAAGTACTCAAGTTGTGAATTGCATTATCAGTGCTATCTGTACCATTACAGGCACACAGTGCTTTAACCTTGCGCAAGGGTTTCTCCCCTAGACATCTATCATTAGAAATAAAATCCACACCTTTAAGGGTTAAATCCCCAAAAAGTGAACGGTCAAGTCCCTGTCAGTGGGTTGTACAGTATGTGTCTGGCTAACACTGGAAAGATTCAGTTCACTGGTAAACAATTATATAATAAATTTGAGTCAAGCCGGCACAGTAGACGACTGGTTAGAGCGTCTGCCTCACAGTTCTGAGGACCCGGGTTCAATCCCTGGCCCCGCCTGTGTGGAGTTTGCATGTTCTCCCTGTGCCTGCGTGGGTTTTCTCCGGGCACTCCTGTTTCCTCCCACATCCCAAAAAGATATGTGGTACGTTGATTGAAGACTCTAAATTGCCCGTAGGTGTGAATGTGAGTGCAAATGGTTGCGATTGTACTGGCAACCAGTTCAGGGTGTACCCCGCCTCCTGCCCGATGATAGCTGGGATAGGCTCCGGCACTCCTGCGACCCTTGTGAGGATAAGTGGCTCAGAAAATGGATGGATGAATTTGATTCAACTCCCAAAATGCAAATCAGCTATTTAAAGGAACTGAGCTTATAGAATTAGCACTGATTAAGCTGTCAAAGCACTATCATTGCCCTCTTATAGAGACTTAATAAACTACACTATTGGTGTACCTTTCAGTGTGTCTGTTTATATTATAATATGACATTATTATTGTAGCATGACTATAGCGATTTATGTATAGGTGGTCAAAAGAAGATGGAAAGGATATATAAGGAGTGGGTGTTAGGTCTGTTTGTTGAAACTTGCAAGGTATAAAAGGGGCATCAGAGGACACATTTGTAATCATATTATATAATCTCTTTTGGCCAGCTTTGATCTAATATGCTTTTGGCAAAAGAGAAAAAAAATGGCCCAATCACTTTCCTTTCAGAGATAGACTCATTATCAACAGAAGTGGTTAGGATCAGTGATTCTCAAAGTGTGGCCATGTGAGCTCCCTCTCGTGGTACATGAAAGAAAGACTATGTACCATTCAGTTGTATTTAACTTTCAAGTACAATACATTTGCATTTAAGAAGGCTTTTTAAACTTCGTAGGCACAATTTTTTTCAACTTGTGTGTGCAATACATTTTAATATTTTTTATGCAAAATGAATGTGTTAATGTTCAAACTATGAATAATGTTACAATGGTTTACAATAATATTCAAGTTATTTTTTAGGAATAAAACCATGAACACTGAGGCCTACTAAGCTACTATATTTTATAGTTGGTCATCAATGTACTCGGGAAGCTAAGTACTTTTTTTAGGTTTAATTCTATGAGTAAATTTGCATAATGCGTTTTTAAATAATGGCGGCCTCCAAATGCCATGGATGCTTTATGACAGTTTTACTGTAACAGAACTGGACATCATCGATTCTATTCATTAAGAGCAAAAACACCATTATAGAAATAAGGTTTTCTATCCTCACCACTAGTGTGGTACAGTGTTTAAAATTGTACATTTATTTCTGGAGGTCTGTGTTTGTTGTCAAATTTAGCTATGTAAATGTGATTTCAGATTTCTTATAATTTTCAACCCCCCCCATCTTTAATGACATCTACCATAGTGAGAGCTGGCCGAAGTGCGTCATTAATAGGTAGGGCAGAGAAAGCGACAGAGTTGTAGAAGCTGGTTAGCTGAGTTGCAGCCGTCTGCTAAAACTGCATCAAGCAACGGGGGGCGAATGAGCATTTACAGTAATCGAGGGGTAGGTCATGTGTGTGTGTGTGTGTTTACACGTGCAGTGTGCCTTCAGTTGAGCATTAGAACCATCAGCATGTGTCTAGAAGCTTCAGGCGACTTACAGAGCAGCAGGGGGTTTTAGGTAGGTGGGAAGTAAAGTAGTAGGCGATAGGGCTTGGTTTTAAAAGCAGGGAGGAGTTGAGAAATGCTGGAGGGCTTACTGGGGGATACGCCACAGCTGGTTTTTAATTGAGTACACCCCATCACAACATGTGTACAGACACTTTTACTCATCAACTTTCAGATAACTTTGATTCACTGACTCGAGTTAGCGGACTCACCAGAAACACTGCCAACTCAGATGATCTGGCTCAATGATTGGAGTAAAGTCAGTGAACCAAATCATCTGAGTCGGAGAGTGTTTCTTGTGAGTCCGCTAACTAAAGCCCCAGACTAAGCAAAGTGAGTGAGCTTGACGGAACTGGACAATTGCGTACAATTTACAGCAGCGACTGACCCTCAAACACCTATCGACAATTCCGACCTCGCTGCAACAAGAAAATGTGACCCTTGGTGTTGTTATCGTAAACAATGTTTTGAAGTGCCACCTATATTATTTCATTGAACCACAAACAACATGGTAAAAGGTAATAGTCAGAGAATCCAAAGAAAGGAAAGGTGAGAAGAAAGGAAGACTGTGGGACTAGGTCAAAGCTCCTCATTCCTCTGTTTACATGTTAGCTCCTCCCATCAGAGATGAGGAGGGAGAAATGTTTGCAGGAATGAGATGAGACAGCAACTAAAGATGACGTCACGTCATTGACCTGTCACAAATCAATTGTCTCTGTGGGTGAATTATTACTATCACCACATCTCCACTTAATGCTTTATATTTCAAGTGAGATTACATTAAAGACAGACAATATATAATCAAGACTGTTACTCCCAGTCACAACCTTGCAAATGCAGAGACGATCTCGTGATTGGTCTTCCCCAGATCACCACCCACCCCCACATCCCTCGCTCGCAGTGCATATTTTGAGTAACTTGTAAATACTGTATGTATTCAGTGTTGATATATTGCTTATGTATTGCACTGAATGCAAAAACACTATAGAACCATTAAAACAATTTTTAAATGTTCATTATCTGGCCAAATGCATTTGGCAAAATGACAGTGATAGGTGGTTGGTCAGGTGTCGTAACCATGAGACATGAGGATGGTGGAGATGATGGGGGGCTAAAACATTGACTCAACTGATTCAAGTGTTCCAGATCACTTAAGTGAGTGACTCAGAGTAACCCAGCTTCATTAAATGAGTTTACCACGAGTACTGAACTCCACTACCATGGTATGTGACTATAAACTAGGGGCATAGGCTGTTTTTGGTGTGCCAGTGCAAGTGTGTTAATATTTCACACAAAGAACTACATTCTATACTACAACAATAGATAAATTGTAACAAACTTGCAACAATTTGCTTTACCACGGCAATAACAACAAGACACATAGCCGTAAAAAAACTGTGCCCCCTTAAAATAGTGCTCTGCTTTTTTCAATTTTGTTAATAGGAAAAAAAATTGTTGCAGTGTTGCTTTGGTATATATGAGCCAATATGTTATTAGGACACATACTGCTGAGTAAATGGAACCTAGAATGATAAAAAGGCCACGGTTCAAATGTCTGGTACAGCAACAAGGGCAATAAGAACGAGTTGTTATTGATATAACAGTAAATACTACCCGACAAGTTTTAACTCGGGCTCAGCTCAACTTTATATTTCAGTGATGCTGCACTAAAACAAACAGATATACACATTAGTTGTAAGAATAGTGTATGTAGGCATTTTTTTTTAGTATATGTAGTATGTACTGGATTTAGATTAAGTGTACTTTTACATGACATAGCCAATTAGAAATGGAAATGTTTTTCTTACATTTGTATAATGTTCACAACGTTGTTGTAACAATCCTTTTTTGTCCAGACAAAAAAATAAAATAAATGCTGCACCTGTAAAAGAAGGCAGCAAGACCCACAAACAAGCATCAACTGAAGGAGGCTGCAATTAAGGCCCATTAAAGTATATACAAGGAAGAAACTTGGAATTTTGTGATGTCCACGGGCTTCAGAGTTCAGGCAATCACTGGCTGTACTGTAAATGATGTATGTAAATATGTATATATATACTTCAGTTGATTCTTTTTTGTGGCCATCCATGCTCTCTCGGGGTCAGGTCTTGTCTTGTCCGACCAACTTGCCGAAGACTGGCCCAGCCAGGAAGCCCACCTCACCACGAGGTGACGAGGACACATCGGACCATCCCCGACTGCAGAGCATCCTGCAAGCGCTACAAGTTACCCTTTTCGGGGGCCTGAGCACACCCCGTTGGGGACAGAAGCGGGCACTACGCGTCCACTCCGAATGTCTTACGAGCAGAGACACCCGGGCTCTGGCCGTCCTGCCTGGGAGCTTTTTGTGCTCCCTTTATCCTTTTTCTTCCTCATTTGCGCCAAATCCACCTGTTCCCAGTGCAGACTGGGCTGGCCGAACACTTGGACCTGCCTGCCTCAATCGTGTTCAAGACACGTAAATCCAACATTGCGGTCTACTAAAAGTACAGATTAGTGTATATTTGGGTTTAAATTAATGAGAACAGGAATCCCCAGCTATATGCATTGTCGATACACGCTCATTCTACCAATCTCACATCACAAGTCAGTTTCCTTTGCCAATGTTCGTCTGTACTTTGTTTGTTTTGTGTTTTTCTGTATTGCTTCCCTGTAGATTCCCCATGTTAGATCATTACATTTTCCATAAAATTCACTACCTGCATTGTTGTGTGTGTTTGGGTTCGAGGAAAGAAACTTCTGGCCGTCTAGAAGTCTTCTCAAAATTTCAGAAAGTGTAGCAACCCTTCAGAATACGAGACTGATAAAAAGGTTTCTCATCACTTTCCCTAAATTCTATCCACATAAAAAGTGACGTGGTTCCCCTTTTACTAGATATAATAGCTTAATTTATAACGCCGTAATTTAAAATTATGCTAAACCGGAAGTAACACAGGCGTCGCTTGCAGCTCATTCTTTTCTCCTAAATTAATTACATTTTTATTTAACCCGTATATGCTACAATACTCTAGATATGAGACATGTAAACACAAACAAAGCCTATACATCAGTTATGATAATCTTTGGTAGCTGTTCAATACATACAATACTGTAAAACAAAAGAAATCGTAGACATTTATTATTTATACAGGTGCTTTTTCCCGGTCTCCAGCCACGGGGCTCTCCCAGTGATGGAAAGAAGTGCTTCTTTCTAATTTGCCTATTGTGGAAGCTGGTTGTGCATAACCCCTATACAAGGCACAAATCGGGCACTGTTGTTGCTTTGGTTGTGATGTATTTGTGAATGCCTACCTGATCATGTAACACTCATCGGCATGTCCTTGTTTTCACAAACTACTTTTGTTATCTTATCGTTTACATGGACATAATAATGCTGTTACTTTAAAAACTAAATTAAGACATGATTTAAAATTTTGCATTGTCAGGCTCATAAACGCTATTGCCATGCACATCAAGGGCCAATATGATAACATTTCCAGCTAAAACTGTAGGATAGTGGTTCATAGATTAAATATGAAAGAGGGTGTGGCAACAATATCTGAAAAGACAGTGTCTATATGACCAACAACAAATGTCACCTGTCCCCTAAAGTAGCTTCGTCGTCATGTTCATTATAGGGAGCATAGAGTATTTGGTATGGATGGCCATCGTAGCACTATGTTAAGACCTGTGGGTGACGACAAAGAAATAATTTTTTTTTGCTTCGTTTCACCTAATATGTGCCAGATAACAAATCTTGCCGCTCTACAAACTGATATGCCTATTTCTGCTGTCTTTAGAGAAAATAAAGCTGTCAACTTTGGATATATGTAGCAATAATAAAGGTAATCAATCAGGCATGTAAATTTGCTTGTGATAATCAGGACACATTGAGAACAAAGGTTATTCAGATCAAAATTGGTCTGGGCAAAAGTAAAGACAAAAGTGGCCTAAAAGCTGCAACAAATCTGTTCTCGTTCTCTCATTTGTTTTTCAGCAGTATCATATTGCAGTTGAAGTTTGTTCATGCCAATCATATTGATTGGGTTTGCAAGAAAGAGAGATTGAGACTTCTGCTGTTCAGATGCAATGGATGAGAATAGAGTGTCACCAAACAGTTGATCTCCCTACCCACTCAGAAATCAAATATGAAGGTGAAACAATATTTTACAGCTTCACACTGATGAGGCAAATGTGATTGCTTGATTCTAATCCTGTGTCAGCCAAATCTGGACACATACTTTGTTTGCTTGTTTGTATGTCTGTGCGACTTGCACTGAATTTAATGGTTCTTCCCCCATGGACATGGGCCAATTTTCTCTGTGGGATGTCTTGTGACTGCTTCCAAAGAGAAGATGGAGATTCCTTTTTGCTTCATTTTGGCCAGTAAATGGTGCATGCCTCCGCCCATCAATCACAGTGCCACGCCAACAGACAGCTTGCTGCCTAATATACACCTCCATTAGGGTTCTCAGGGAAAATCACTTGACTCTCAAACGATATTCCAAGTAGCCACAACTCTAAATCTGTGAAAGCAATTGTAGATAAAAGTAAACCACATTGTAAGAAGACAGCACAGTTGTCCAGTGGTTAGTACATCTGGCTTACAGTTTAGAGGTACAAATCTCAGTTTGTAGTTTTTCGTGGTTTTATCCAGGTACTCAGGCTTCATTCCACATTGCAAAAATATGCATGTTAGGTTAATTGGATACACTTCCTTACCCAACGGTGAGAATGTGAGTCACGATGATTGTTTTTCTATATGCGTCCTGGGATTGACTGGCGACCAGTCCAGGGTGTACCCCGCCTGTCGCCCAAAGTCAGCTGGAAAAGGCTGCAACTCACCTGTGACAAGTGGAAAAAAAGGGATGGATGGTCAGATGGATGGATGGATGGATGGAATAAATCAATTCAACAACTAAACAGTTGCAAATACACTACATTATATAAACAGTGAACTCTCACATTTGTGCCCTTTGGAATTTGCAACTTCGCCTGCCCGACGCGTACAGGAGATCCGGTTTGGTGGCCTCAATATTGCATCTTTGCTTTTTGCAGATGATGTGGTTTTGTTCTGTCAAGCCGTGATCTCCAACTCTCACTGGAACGGTTCGCAGCCGAGTGTGAAGCGGCCGGGATGAGAATCAGCACCTCCAAATCTAAGACCATGGTCCTCAGTCAGACAAGGGTGGAGTGCCCTCTCCAGGTCGGGATGAGATCCTGCCCCACGTGGAGGAGTTAAAATATCTTAGGGTCTTGTTCACGAGTGAGGGAAGAATGGAACGGGAGATCGACAGGCAGATCGGTGCAGCGTCTGCATTGATGCAGACTTTGTATCGGTCCGTTGTGGTGAAGAAGGAGCTAAAATGAAAGGCAAAGCTCTCAATTTACGGGTCAATCTATTTTCCTAACCTCACCTATGGGCCCGAGCTGTGGGTCATGACAGAAAGAACAAGATCCCGGATACAAGCGGCCGAAATGAGTTTCCTCTGCAGGGTGTCCGGGCTCTCCCTTAGAGATAGGGTGAGAAGCTCGGTCATCCGGTAGGATCTCAGAGTAGAGAAGTCCTCATTGAGAGAAGCCAGATGAGGTGGCTCGGGCATCTGATGAGCATGCCTCCTGGACGCTTCCCTGGTGAGGTGTTCCGTGCACGTCCCACCAGGAGGAGACCCCGGGGATGACTCAGGACACGCTGGAGAGACAACGTCTCTCGGCTGGCCTTGGAACGCCTTGGGATCCCCTCGGAAGAGCTGGAGGAAGTGGCTGGGAGAGGGGAGTCTGGGTTTCCCTGCTAAAGCTACTGCCCCCGCGACCCGACCCCGGATAAGCAGAAGAAAATGGATGGATGGACGGATATAGCATAATTTCTCATGTATAATGCAAATTTTTTTCACCCCAGAAATTGTCAAGTCAATAGTGCGCATTATGCATGGGTATAGGGGCAAATAAAAAAAAACTTGCACATTTTATAAATATATGCTGCCATCTAGTGGTTATGAAAAAGCTGTACACTTTCATTCCAAATGCCATCGCCACCTAGTGGTTATATAAAAAAGTGTAGCCTATACTTTCATTCCAATATGACAGAGGTACGACTGCATATACGTCCAGTTGTGCTCATAAGTTCACATACCCTGGCAGAATTTATGAAATGTTTTTTTTTTCTTTTTTTTTTTTAAGTATGACTGATGACTGAACAACAACCATCATTATTTTCTTTATGGTTATGTTTTGTTTAATGATAATGCTTTTCTAAAATGCTTGACTGTTTAATTTGAATCCTATTGAAATACAATTAAATGTGTTTCGCCTGGTCCTTCATGTTTTCGTGAAAGAATTGTAGCAATCTTACAAATTCTGCCTGGGTAATCAAACATATGAGCACAACTGTGTGCTTTCTAATTTACTAAATAAAAGTAGGGATGTACTGTATGTCAAAATAAGAGCAAGTAAATTAAAAAAAGGTTCAAATAAAATGCTTAACTTCAGAATAATTCTTTGACAAAAGCTAACAAAATACAGATAATACTTTATGTTTTGATCATATGGGTAGAAGCAAAATCATGCATTGAAAAAATGCATTATACACAGGTAATTTTGAGGTCAACTTTGGGGGTGCGTATTTTAGAAGTAATATAATATCCATCCATCCATTTTCTGAGCCGCTTCTCCTCACTAGGGTCGCGGGCATGCTGGAGCCTATCCCAGCTATCATCGGGCAGGGGGCGGGGTACACCCTGAACTGGTTGCCAGCCAATCGCAGGGCACATACAAACAAACAGCAATTCGCACTCACAGTCACACCAATGGGCAATTTAGAGTTGTCAATTAACCTACTATGCATGTTTTTGGGATGTGGGAGGAAACCGGAGTGCCCAGAGAAAACCCACGCAGGCACGGGGAGAACATGCAAACCCCACACAGGTGGGGCCGGGGATTGAATCTGGGTCCTCAGAACTGTGAGGCTGACGCTCTAACCAGTCGGCCTACCGTGCCGCCGTAATATAATATATATATATATATATATGTATAGCATGAGATCTCCATGGAAACTTATAAATTTGTTTACATTTACCGCTAATCATTATATTGTATCCGTGTAAAGTTCAAAGGACAGTTCTTTTCAACGGACCTTTTCCATTCAGCATTTCAAACTGTATTTGCTCAGTCAGCTTCTTTATGAACAAGTGGCTTTGTCTGCTTTTTCTTCAGACTTCACAGGCTTCAGTGATTTTATTTTATTTTTTTAAATAAAACCATGGGCTTTTTTTCTACTTGTTGTTCATGCTTTTATGTTTTATAAGAAGCATGTTCAAAAGCCAAAAGTGCTATACAAATAAAATTTCTATGACTTCCCAAATGCCTTGGAGCGCTGTAGAGTCGACGGTGCTTCTGGAGACAGTTTACATAAGGCTTCCCTTCAGGCGAAGTACAGTTTGATTAGACAAATGTGACCGCAACTGTTGCAGTGTTTGACTATGGTTTTGGGATACTGGCCCATCTGGTTATATCTTGTTGGGGAGTAACTACATGTAACTAGATTACATAATTTAATTACAAAATGCATGTAATTATAATCCATTGCATTACTGGGAGAAAATGTGTAATAAAATTACAATTGCTTTTGAAAGTTTCATGATTACAATTTTACTTACATTTAAAAAATAGACGCAAAAGCTCAGATTTGTTTTCATCTAAAGCGGACACTTGTAATTGTCTCTCTGGTTATGTGCCACTGGTAGTCTAAAAAATGAAAATTTTCCAAACATGACCTCGAAGTGCCACCTCGTGGTACAATCTATTAGTTTATCTGAGATTTTGGCAAGCTCAGACTCATAGTTACACTTTGAACAGTGTCATCTATATAGTTTTTTACTTTTTTAAATTCACTTATCTAGTTTGTTACTGTGAAGCATCCATCCTTCCATTTTCCTCACCATGGTCGGGCGTACTGGAGCCTATCTCAGGGTGTCCCTGCAAAAGCTACTCCCCCCGCGACCTGACCTCGGATAAGCGGAAGAAAATGGATGGATGGATGGATGGAGGAGGAAACCGGAGTACCCGGAGAAAACTCACACAGGTACGAGGAGAAAATGCAAACTCCACACAGGCGAGACTGGATTTGAACCCAGGTCCTCAGAACTGTCACTTGTGCTAACCAGTCAGCCACTGTGCCATGCATGAAGCATTCATCCATCCATCCATTTTCTGAGCCGCTTCTCCTCACTAGGGTCGCGGGCATGCTGGAGCCTATCCCAGCTATCATCGGGCAGGAGACGGGGTACACCCTGAACTGGTTGCCAGCCAATCGCAGGGCACATATAAACAGACAACCATTCGCGCTCACATTCACACCTACGGGTAATTTAGAGTTGACAATTAATCTACCATGCATGTTTTTGAGATGTGGGAGGAAACTGGAATGCCCGGAGAAAACCCAGCACGGGGAGAACATGCAAACTCCACACAGGTGGGGCCGGGGATTGAACCCCGGTTCTCAGAACTGTGAGGCAGACACTCTAACCAGTTGACCACTGTGCCGTACATGAAGCAATATTTCTTAAATTGTGTACATTAGGTCAACATGGTATGGTATTGTGGTTTTCCACATGCTGTGCACATATAATGCAAGAAACAAATTTTAAATTATGTATTTACATTCCATCATGTTTTGTTATTTGTTTATTATTTGTGCTGAGAACAAATGTGTCGTTAATTGTTAGGGTTGGGCATCGTTTTAATTTGAGCGATTCCGGTCCCGATTCTGGTTCTTTTACGGGGCTGAGTCCAAAAAGTTTGCATGATTTAAATCAAGGTTGTCCAAATTATGAACATCCATTTTCTTAGCAGCTCGCAGCATAAACTAAAATGAACACCAGAACTCAGCCTTTTAGTACGAAAAGTAACTTCACAGGACACAGGTGAATTCTGAAAAAGAAAGTAAACCTACATGGCAAGAAAAAGAGTAATAAATGGAACCAAATACTATAAAACTTTGATTCCTTTACCTACCCACCGATGAGGCACAAGGTTAGTGTTTGTGATACTGTGAGACAACGTTTATGTGAATTTTGTCCCAATTCATTGTGATGCAAAGCTACTAGTTTGACCTTTGGTGAAGTTCTAGCTCGCAAGCACCTCTTCGTGTGCATTCTTCTTCATTGGTTTTCGCCACTTTCTTCTTCGGGGTCGGCGGACTGTGGGTATCGAAACTAGGAACCGAAATTTTTAAATTTTAAATTAAAAAGTACTGTCTTTTTTATGTGAATTTTGTCCAAATTCATTGTGATGCAAAGCTGCTAGTTTGACCTTTGGTGAAGTTCTAGCTCGATGTTAAGCTTTTTGTTTTTCTGTCATCAGCTCTTACATTGATTTGAAGACTAAAATAAAAGCTTGACTTGACTGAAGTTCCACGCAGTGTAGGCTGAGGCTTGGAGCGAGAGTGAGCACGTCAGACTTCTACACATCATGATATCCTCCTTTGCACAATATAATCTTATTCCAAGTGTTGCACTGAGGCAACTAATCATTTATTTTAACACACTTTTGTTCGCTACTGCCGTTGGACACAAGCACGTCTTCGTGTGCATTCTTCTTCATTGGTTTTCGACACTTTCTTCTTCGGGGTCGGCGGACTGTGGGTATCGAAACTGGGAACCGAAATTTTTAAATTTTAAATTAAAACGTACTGTCTTTTTTATGTGAATTTTGTCCCAATTCATTGTGATGCAAAGCTGCTAGTTTGACCTTTGGTGAAGTTCTAGCTCAATGTTAAGCTTTTTTTTTTCTGTCATCAGCTCTTACGTTGGTTTGAAGACTAAAATAAAAGCTTGACTTGACTGAAGTTCCGCGCAGTGTAGGCTGAGGCTTGGAGCGAGAGGGAGCACGTCAGACTTCTACACATCATGATATCCTCCTCCATCCATCCATCCATCCATTTTCTACCGCTTATCCGGGTCGGGTCGCGGGGGCAGTAGCTTCAGCAGGGACGCCCAGACTTCCCTCTCCCCAGCCACTTCATCCAGCTCATCCGGGGGGATCCCGAGGCGTTCCCAGGCCAGCCGAAGGATGTAGTCGCTCCAGCGTGTCCTGGGTCATCCCCGGGGTCTCCTCCCGGTGGGACATGCCCGGAACACCTCACCAGGGAGGCGTCCGGGAGGCATCCGAATCAGATGCCACAGCCACCTCATCTGGCTCCTCTCAATGCGGCTCTACTCTGAGATCCTCCCGGATGACCGAGCTTCTCACCCTATCTCTAAGGGAGAGCCCGGACACCCTGCAGAGGAAACTCATTTCGGCCGCTTGTATCCGGGATCTTGTTCTTTCGGTCACGACCCACAGCTCATGACCATAGGTGAGGTTAGGAACGAAGATCGACCGGTAAATTGAGAGCTTCCCCTTTCGGCTTAGCTCTTTCTTTACCACAACGGACCGATACAAAGTCCGCATCACTGCAGACGCTGCACCGATCCGCCTGTCGATCTACCGTTCCATTCAAGACCCCAAGATACTTGAATTCCTCCACTTGGGGTAGGATCTCATCCCCGACCTGGAGAGGGCATGCCACCCTTTTCCGACTGAGGACCATGGTCTCAGATTTGGAGGTGCTGATTCTCATCCCAGCCGCTTCACACTCGGCTGCGAACTGCTCCAATGAGAGTTCGAAGTCACGGCTTGATGAAGCCAACAGAACCACATCATCTGCAAAAAGCAGAGATGCAATACTGAGGCCACCAAACCGGACCCCTTCTACGCCTCTGCTGCGCCTGGAAATTCTGTCCATAAAAGTTATGAACAGAATCGGCGACAAAGGGCAGCATTGGCGGAGTCCAACTCTCACCGGGAACGAGTCCGACTTACTGCTGGATATGCGGACCAAACTCTGACTCCGGTCGTACAGGGACCGAACAGCCCGTATCAGGGGGTTCGGTACCCAATACTCCCGAAGCACTCTCCACAGGACTCCCCGAGGGACACGGTCGAACGCCTTCTCCAAGTCCACAAAACACATGTAGACTGGTTGGGCGAACTCCCATGCACCCTCGAGGACCATGCCGAGGGTGTAGAGCTGGTCCACTGTTCCACGGCCAGGACGAAAACCACACTGCTCCTCCTGAATCTGAGATTCGACTTCCCGACGGACCCTCCTCTCCAGCACCCCTGAATAGACCTTACCAGGGAGGCTGAGCAGTGTGATCCCCCTGTAGTTGGAACACACCCTCCGGTCCCCCTTCTTAAAAAGGGGGACCACCACCCCAGTGGATGGTGAACCAGAATTTCCTCGAAGCCATCCGGAAGTCTTTCTCCATGGCCTCACCGAACTCCTCCCATGCCCGGGTTTTTGCTTCAGCGACCACCAGAGCTGCATTCCGCTTGGCCAGCCGGTACCCATCAGCTGCCTCAGGAGTCCCACAGGCCAAAAAGTCCCGATAGGACTCCTTCTTCAGCTTGACGGCATCCCTCACCGTTGGTGTCCACCAACGGGTTCGGGGATTGCCGCCACGACAGGCACCGACCACCTTACGGCCACAGCTCCGGTCGGCCGCCTCAGCAATGGAGGCGCGGAACATGGTCCACTCGGACTCGATGTACCCCGCCTCCCCCGGAACATGAGCAAAGTTCTGTCGGAGGTGGGATTGAAACTCCTTCTGACAGGGGATTCTGCCAGACGTTCCCAGCAGACCCTCACAATACGTTTGGGCCTGCCACGTCGGCAGGTCTTCCCCCACCATCGGAGCCAACTCACCACCAGGTGGTGATCAGTTGACAGCTCCGCCCCTCTCTTCACCCGAGTGTCCAAAACATGCGGCCGCAAGTCCGATGACACGACCACAAAGTCGATCATCGAACTGCGACCTAGGGTGTCCTGGTGCCAAGTGCACGTGTGGACACCCTTATGCTTGAACATGGTGTTCGTTATGGACAATCCGTGATGAGCACAGAAGTCCAATAACAGAAGACCGCTCGGGTTCTGATCGGGGGGCCGTTCCTCCCAAGCACGCCCTTCCAGGTCTCACTGTCATTGCCCACGTGAGCATTGAAGTCCCCCAACAGAACAATGGAGTCCCCAGCGGGAGCGCGCTCCAGCACCCCCTCCAAGGACTCCAAAAAGGGTGGGTACTCTGAACTGCTGTTTGGTGCATAGGCACAAACAACAGTCAGGACCCGTCCCCCCACCCGAAGGCGGAGGGAGGCTACCCTCTCATCCACCGGGGTGAACCCCAACGTACAGGCGCCGAGCCGGGGGGCAATAAGTATACCCACACCTGCTTGGCGCCTCTCACCATGGGCAACTCCAGAGTGGAAGAGAGTCCAACCCCTCTCGAGAGAACTGGTACCAGAGCCCAAGGTGTGTGTGGAGGCGAGTCCGACTATATCGAGTCGGAACTTCTCGACCTCACACACCAGCTCGGGCTCCTTCCCTGCCAGAGAGGTGACATTCCACGTCCCTAGAGCCAGCTTCTGTAGCCGGGGATCGGATCGCCAAGGTCCCCGCCTTCGGCCACCGCCCAGCTCACACTGCACCCGACCCCTATGGCCCCTCCCACAGGTGGTGAGCCCATGGGAAGGGGGACCCACGTTACCCTTTCGGGCTGTGCCCATGGGTGCAGGCCCGGCCACCAGGCGCTCGCCTTCGAGCCCCACCACCAGGCCTGGCTCCAGTGGGGGGCCCCGGTGGCCCGCGTCCGGGCAAGGGAAAACGAAGTCCATTGTTTGTCGTCATCATTAGGGGTCTTTGAGCCTCCTTTACACAATATAATCTTATTCCAAGTGTTGCACTGAGGCAACTAATCATTTATTTTAACACACTTTTGTTCGCTACTGCCATTGGACACAAGCACATCTTCGTGTGCATTCTTCTTCGTTGGTTTTCACCACTTTCTTCTTCAGGGTCGGTGGACTCTGGGTATCGAAACTGGGAACCGAAATTTTTTAATTTTAACGATTCCAGGAGAACCGGAATGTTAGTCCCGGTTCCAATCGGTTCCCGATGCCCAACCCTATTAATTCCTAAATAATGATCTACGTTTTTAATCCATCAGTACGTCCTGTTGATGCATTATTTTTAAAACGAGAAGTAATCAAATGTAATTAAATGTAATTTGTTATATTACTTTGAGAACGTAATTGAAATAGTTACAGGTACACTACTATTACATTTTCAATAGGGTAACTTGGAATTGTAACCAACTGCATTTCAAAAGTTATCTTCCCAACACTGGTTATATTGCTAATGCTCTGTTGATGCAGTACCCTCTGAGGGATTCAAAACATCAGGCTCGTTCCTCTGCCACTGATATTTGTTCCAGATTTCAATTGTAATACATTATACCTCACTATCTTCATCATACTGTATATTTGGGACAATGAAGGGCTGGATGTTCTACAAATACGGAAATTGCACAATTTAATGAATACATGCTGTTTATCCAGCCGTTTCTATACCTCTTAACCTGGCGAGGGTAGCGGATGTGCTGGAGACTATCCCAGCTGACTTTGGACGAGAGGCGGGGTACACCTTAAACTGGTTGCCACTGCTAGCCAATCGCAGGTCACAGATCGACAAACAGCCATTCACACCACGTTCAAAGTCTTCAAGCTTCCATGCATGTTTTTGGAATGTGGGAGGAAGTACCCAGAGAAAACCCATGCAAGCATGGGGAGAGCATGCAAACACCACACAGGACGGCCGGATCCCAGATTCGAACCCGAAACCCTAGGACTGTGAGGCGGAACTCGCAATGAATCTATAATTCACATTGTTTTTAATAACAACACTAAAATACATAATAATACAATATTAACTACAATAAAAAAAAATTTAGACCTAACTTAGCCTATTTAGTCCTAATATATGACCTGTCCTCTTCTTCCGTTATCTTAAAATTGAAGTACGCTGTCATTTTTAAAGATTCCTTATCGAAATGATTGGAAACCTACAAAAATTTAATAAAATAAATTAACACCATAAATGACTAAATTTTATGACCGTCCATCCATCCAGTTTCTAGACTGCTTATTCTCATTCGGGTCACAGCTGTGCTGGAGTCTATCCTTGACTTTGGGCAAGAGGCAGGGTACACCCTGGACTGGTTGGCAGTCAATCGCAGGACACATATTGACAAGCATAGACAAACAACCATTCATTCTTACAGTTAAATCTAAGAACTTTGTGGAGTCTTCAATTAACCTAACATGCATATTTTTGGAATGTCGGAGGAAACCAGAGTACCCGGGGAAAATAATTAGATTTATTAGGATGCTTCAGGTACAGGGCAGCACAGGGAAGGAAGATTCTCCAAATAACCTAATAATAATAATAATAATTTAGCACAGGTTTTAAAACAAAAAGGTAGGGCAAACATCATACAGAAAACATACAAAGCAAGATGTGCTAAACATGCTAACTGAAAGACTAATGAGATTTTTTAAGTTAAGCCTACGCAGAATGGAGAACGAGAGGTTAGAATGTCTTCTTCACAGTTTTAAGGTTAGAGGCGCGATTCTTGGCTGCGGCCTTCCTTTGTGGAGTTTCCATGTCTTACCACTGCTTTCGAGAGTCCACACCGGGTACTCATACTGTAGAAAATTGATTGACTAAAGATAATATGTTTTCGTTATACAAATTTCAAAATCTCGATAGTTGCACTCTCGCTGAGTCAAAGCACAACATAAAATCTTGTTTGAGAAACCTTAAATATGCTAACACTGATGAAGAAAATTCCCTGCTGATAAAAAAAATTAGAAGAGACACAAAAAAGAGTTTTAGCTGGTTAGACAGTTACATTTCAAATGATTAGCCCCCATTAGGAAAGAAAAAAAAACCTTACTTTTCAATAACATGGACCATAACCTAGTGTTTATAGTTTGTTTGCATCCACAGGAACAAAGAGAGCATCTGTGTGAAGCCAAATTATTTTTATTTATTTATTTATTTTTTTACTAATTTGTTGATTTGAAAATATGAAGATAAAAGAAAAAGACGCCACACCTTTCTTGGCCTCCAATTATGGAACAAAACATGGCAATTCTGTCCTAGATTCTTGAATGGATTGCGATCAGGGCTCTGAGAGAGTCTGGATTCTTTAATATATCTACATAAATGCATTTTTCACAATCCCATGCAACTGAACAAAGTTTTCTGTCCTTCACTGTGGGAAAAGTATTTTATGGTCAAAGTCCTCATCCTTCCTTCATCAAACAAAGCTATCATCCGTATGTCCTTTGGTTTCATCAGACAAAAAGTACTGTCTTTCAAAACTCATCCGCATATTTCAGGATTTTTCAACTTTAACCCAGCTTTGATGTGCCATTGGTAGAGCAATGTTTTGTTTTGTTTTTTTTCCCCATGAAATCCACCAAGATGAAGACTCCTCACAACGGTTTTACATGAAACATCAAGTCCAGTTTGACAACAATCATTTTTGTAATCTTGTCAACTGTAACTAAATGTATTTTGACAGACCTTGTTTCTTTGCACTTTGGAATGGTGCGACACACAGCTATTCTAGACACCCCGAAAAGCTTGGAAATGGCAGTAATTCCTTTACCCGTAAGATGAGCACTTTATTATCTTCTGTCTGAAGTCCAAGCTGATTTAATTGCTTTTTGTTACAAAATAACCTCTTATCAAAATTGTGAAGCATCTCTAGAGTAGTCCAGTTGATCAAGTGGTCAGGTGACACTAACCTTGCATTTTGGTGTTACTTAGATATAAATCAGTGCAAATTGATTGCTCAGGTGTGGTTCCAAACCTAGTTGACTACGTTTTGAAATAATCTTCACCGTCCGTTTTCACCATATTTTTCCACAAATAAATGTTGAGCATTTTCTTGGGTCTTGCTGTATGGATGATAATTGGGTTAGCGCAGAATATTGAATTTATTTTCCTTTCTAGAATTTCTTTTCCAGTATGGTTAGGGTCATTACTCGTATGCTCTGTGAAACCCCATCTGAAACGTTTTGCAGCATTTGGTTGAATATGAGCACATATTATAGATTTGTACACCTCAAAATTAATCTTGTTACTTCTGCCAGTAGTCACATCATCAATAAAAACCTCTGAGCTCATTCCATTAGCAGTCATGTATGCCCATGCCATAACACAACCTCCGCCGTGTTTGACACATGATGCGATTTTTTTCAAGAGTTTCCACTGAATATTTAGATACTGCGAGTACGAGAGAAACTATTTTGCGGAATATTTCTCATCCATGCATCCCATATACTTTGAATAAACTAAGACGTTGGCAAATGTCAGTGATCTTCCTTCTATATCTTAGAGAATTGTAGCTGTCCCTTACCTCAATGAACAGGCAAGATGTTTTCAGAAGGGTTCTTCAGTTTATTTCCACCATTTGCAGTCATCAAATGCCGTAATAAATACTGAAGGCACACATTCAACACAATATCAGTTCAAAAATTAGGACAGAACATTGTGAAGTGCCATCATTCAGGATACATTACTCTAAACAATGATGAAATAATTTTTTTTGCATGTCACTCAAGTTTTCCGTCCCACCAAATTATAAAATACAACTGACCTCCTTACGGAATAATTATTCTTGCCACTGAATCCTGTACTATTACTAAATTGTACTGTAGAAAAAATGCCAGTATTACACATTATAGGTTTTGTGAAAATTCTTAAGTTGAATCAAGAAGAATGCATTTGGTAACAATGGTATGGTGTAATGGTACAACTGGTGAATACACCAGGACTGTTATATTTTGGCATCGCATTGCGTCATCATGTGGAGTCATGATTAATGCAGGAAAAAAAAAAAATGTACAGTTGGTGTCAGGCCTCTGTGATTTTCTTTTGTAAGACATAATTTTAAAGTTGTTCATCATATAATATTTCAGCCTGCAGACATTGAACAAGAACGGTGTTTCACAGTGATGGGTATCTCACAGAGTAAATGAAGGGAGGCAAGCATTCAAAGTAACACATTTTGTGTGGAAGAATATTAATCGTGAGAATTTTGACAAACATTTACTGTATATTGTTTCTGTTGCCCATGAAATTAATTATTACTTTTCACTTAGAAATGTAAAGGGTAAAGAACAAGGGCAGTAGGATGTATTGTAACAATGATTTTAGATAAATGTCACTGATGGTGTGGTGATACACTCGCCTGACTTTGGTGCAAGCGGTGTGGGTTCAGTTCCCACTCAGTGACGGTGTGAATGTGAGTGCGAATGATTGTCTGTCTCCATATGTGCCCTGTGACTGACTGGTGACCAATGACTATTTGTCCTTTAGTTTATTTTTATATTAGCCCTTTTATTATTTTATAAATATTTAGTCTACGTTAAAAAATAACAATGTGAGTCAATGGTGTGCAGTTGGGGCCTTCAAACCCTTCTCTGCTGCCCTAACCCTTATCAAAAGCCTTGACCTGCATTTTCAACTGAATTGTATTAATTTATTTCCGACAGTCTCTTGTATTCATTTTATAGCTTGTGTCTTGGCTGAGCAGTCTCCAGTCATCTAAGGGTTATTTCAATTTTATTTATTTATTTATTTATTTTTTTGTGGTCCAATCCAAATGGATGTGTGTCTATGTGTGTTGCCATAATTAATGTATTCTTTCCAGGGCCTTCGGACTCAAGATTGCGGGAGGATGGCAAATACACACAATAGAAAAAAATGTTTTTTGTACCAATCTGAACCAATCAGATTTCAGATTCAATAATAGCGCTCAAGATTGCTGGCAGATGGCAAATACACGCAATAGAAAAAATATTTTTGTACCAATCAGATTTCAGATTCAATAAAAGTGGGCACCTGGTGACGTTAGAATTTTTCCATCCTCTGACTGATTTAGAGCTACTCGGGTGGAATTTCTCTGCATTATGAGAAGCCAGTGACGAACATGACGGACATGATGGTTAAAAAGTCATTTTCAATGTGGACTTTTCAAGACAAACTTAACATTGCAATAATAAGTCGGACAATGCTTGTAGCTGGCTGGCATGTTTTAACTCCATAAAATATTTATTTGCCTCTCTAACAAAATAGTTGGCTCAATCGAACCCAACACAGCTAGCAAAAGAGGATAGAGTTTGTCTATAAATAATATGAGTACGATGTGTTTTATTTAAAAATTTTATTTATGTTATGAGAAAAATAATGATTGTGAACTGCTGTATTGTAGAGATTTGGCATCAGAACCACAGTAGCACTTTTGTCTGCTAAAACAGCACATTTGACTTGAGTAAGCCTAGTTTATTAAAAATGGATCTGTAAGAACTGCGACCGTGTCAGGCTAAAAGTGTGTAGATTTGTTTTCGCCTTATTAACTGCCTTTGAAAAAGATTCCGACAGCAGTGTCGCAAGTCTACCGGGTACAGTTGCTAATGCCGGCGCCTGGTGCCGTTTTCTACAAATTTAAATAAAGACATCATAATGAATTAGATTGGTCAGCTCAAGACAGAGTTTGATTGTTGTAATGGAAGCTAAATAGGATAAAAACAGCATACTCCGACTGCAACGGACAATCAAAACTGCTGAAAGGATTGTGGGTACCCTCCTACTCACCCTTGAGGACTTGCACGCTGCCAGAACTAAGACAAGAGCGTCCAAAATCCTCTCGGACGTGGATATGTGTCTATAGCCTATTGAGACTTCAACTACCGGAGACAAATTCCTTGTGTGTTTTTAACATAATTGCCAAAGAAAGATGATTCTGATTGTTGTTTTTTTTCAGTCACACAGCAGCAAAGGTTGGACATTTATTTAAATAAGCCTCCCACATCCCAAAAACATGCATGGTAGGTTAATTGACAACTCTAAATTGCCCGTAGGTGTGAATGTGAGTGCGAATGGGTGTTTGTTTGTATGTGGCCTGCGATTGGCTGGCAACTAGTTCAGGGTTGCCAGGGTTACCCCGCCTCCTGCCCGATGATAGCTGGGATAGGCTCCAGCGCGCCCCCGACCCTAGTGAGGAGAAACGGCTCAGAAAATGGATGGATGGATGGATGATTTGTAGACATCAAGAGTGAAACATGCCTAATTACTGCGGAAGGTCCTAGTTCTGGGGTATGTTTCCTAAGGTCCTTTTGTGTCCTAAACAACACAGTTGCGACTACAAGGAGCCAGAATAAGTTTCCTCTGAAACTGGCTCAGTTTACAATTATGGGAGGTACTACATGTCCAATTAGGAGCAGGATCGGGGCATACCTAGGAGGGACACAACTGAGGGACAATGCCTCAGAGTCAGCATTGGGATGCTAGGATGATAGGATGAATGATGCGACGGTGGATTTGGATGGTGTCCTCCCAGTCCAACTGGAGGACTGGGACACGGATAAAGAAGCCTCCTTGCTCAGTGACCCGGAAACAGATGATCAGAGGATAACTAATTATGGATGGAATCTTATCTTCTCAATGAATATTCAGAGTAAAGTAACATAAAAAGGAAGATGTTTATTGGAAAATGAATATGACTATAACGTAAAAAAAAAAGTAAACTGTTTAATGTAAGTACTATGCATTACCATACCATTCCAGCACCTTTATTGCACATTATGTAAGGACAGCATTAACAAATGATGATATACAGACAGGTACAGTCGTGTTGGATCCAATTATCAAACAAATCGATTAAATTACTCATTTCATTGGGACAAAAACTTCAAACATACTGCCTTAAATGCACACAAAAATCTTACGATATTTTATGAATTTAAAAAAAGAATTCAAGTAGGAATCAGTAGTACCCATGCAATCTCGAGCAGGAGATTGTCACTCCGTTACAGCTGATATTTGGAAAGTTTCTCTCTCAACCTTTCTAATATATAATTCTTATTTTAGTCACTTTCATCTGGTTTAGCACTTTAACATATTCCAGGTGGATTGACTCTGACTAATCCTCTTCCTGTGATGTGTGGCAGGCCTTCAGCAAGAACCCCAGATCTTTCTGTGCAAAAAGTGAGTGTTTATCTCCATTAAACCTTTCAGTTTTGTTTTAACTTTCAGGCATTCGCTATAATCCATAGTGTAAGGTGACAGTCATATAATAGAGGATCCCAGATTCCTGCCATTGATGCATACAAGAATGTTGGCCTTGCAAAGCTCTTTTAGTACACTCGCAAACAGCCAAGAAAAGTCGACCTGATGCTCATGTTTCAAATACAGTTTCTCATTTATCAAAACTAAGAAGGTGGTAATACTTCACATATGATAAAGCAGCTGTTTGCTTCTGACTTGAATCTATTTAATCACCTGAAATGATAATAATAATAAAAAATACATATGATAATATGTCTTGAAGTGGAAATGGAGCAGTGACACACTGTATAGGGATATGTTAGTCATTCAACCATTCATTCATTTTCAACCACTAATCCTGTTGAGGGTCACAGGGAAGCTGGAGCCTATCCTAGCTGACTTTGGGCAAGAGGCAGGGTGCACCCAGGACTGAAATCGCCGTATGGTGGACTTTTAACTGTGACACAAACCTGTCCCTATTTGGGGGGGGGGGGGCTTGAGTTCTGGAAAATTGCTCTAGCATTTGTAACGATTTAAGACTGCATTTAACTTTGGTGGGGACATGCAGGGGGCCATAGCAGAGAGAGAGTGGGGGTATCTGGTCGAGTCCAAAGCACCTGCTGGGGGACCAATGACACAAAAAGGGAGGATCAGAGAGACATTCCACTTGGGTGGCCTTTTTAGGACTGTGAAGAGCAGGGTAGAGCAGTGGGGCATTGGACATTGAAATGCTCCCATCTTACTGTGCACTCCTCCATTGAGCTCCCAGTTATATTCTAAAGAAAGAAAAAGAAACTTGAATGTGTGGTGCAACACACGGTGCTTTATTTGCTAATATGGTCCAGTTAAGCAGAGGACAAACAATCTTCTGCGGCCTCCTCTCATTCGTTCCCCCTGAAGGTTTGGACACGCCACCACCAGCCTCTAACAAGAACTTAACTCATTGTGATTTATTCTCCCTATTTTATGGAGAAGAATAGGGTGGGATATGCTGGCAGTGGCGGGGAGAAAGTGCTTACCTTCTAATATGTGTGGGTACTTACTAGTGTGTGTGCACTGGAAAACAGGACAAATAAATTTCTGATTCTAAGTTTAGACCACCCTGATACTTTTGGCGGCCCCACAGGGTGGTTGCGTAGAATTGATACATACATTTGATACTGACTCTATACTTCCTCCCTGCGGTGTACACAGTGGAAAAGCACACACCCATTTTGAGTTCCATTGAGTTACTGTGTTTGCGAGAAGGTGTCCTCTAGTTATCAAATTAATCATCTGCTCGATGCAAATTACTGCCCTACATGGAACCATCAGCAGGCAGCTAGAGCTCACACAGCATCATGGACAGATGGCCTCCAGGACCACACCGGTACTCATGTTGCACTCCCACATTACACTCTTCTCCTAACATGTGTCTGCATCATCCCTCTCATCACCACCCAAATCTACTAGATATATCAGTTTTTCATGCTCGCATGGGATCTAGCCCACCTACTTCAACTTCTTTATTCTCGCCTGCTCTTACTTTTCCCATTTAACGTTTTATTTGCTGACTTTCTCCACCCCTGAGTGTGTGCACCTGCAGACAAGCATCAGCATTATACCAATCCATCTAGCCTTTTAAGTTATATGAAGGGATGTAAAGCTGATTTATTTCCTAAAATTGCCGGCCCTTTATGATACTTTCTAGCAGACTGCGGCACCAATAGCTCAGTGCAGAAGGCAGAGGAGCAGAGTCTCTGACCTATTTAGGAAACTGGCAACAGAGCAGCCGGGGAACATCAAAATACTTCAAAGGCTCCCTTTGAATCCATCGTTACGGCCAACTTAGTGTGAGCGTGCACCCACACAAGCACATCCCCATCCAAATACACCACCTCTGAGCGTGCACAATCTTCATCAGCTTCTAGTCTCGTTCCCATGCTCTCTCTCTCTCTCTCTCTCTCTCTCTCTCTCTCTCTCTCTGTCTCCCCCTCCCTCCCTTCCTCCCCCAAATATATTCTGTCTGAGCTCTTCGTTTGAACTGTGTCCCACATTGCTAAGTACGGAGAAGTCAGAGAAATCACATTAAACGGTGGGTCTGCCACGAGCATCATGACTCAGGCTGCACCATGAAAATTCTCTTCCTGGCCCAGATGTATAGAAACACATACACATGGACTATAATCTTAGTTCTTGCAAGGAAAGAACCATTTTTTTTGTTTTTTGTTTTTTTTACATCTTACCTGGCAGCAAAATAACAAACATCTTGAGGGAAATCAACAATATGATGCATGCAACATGATTTTAAAAAAATTGCCAGCAATAGCTAACATCCATCCATCCATTTATACCAGTTCGCCTCTTTAGGGTCACGGGTGTGCGAGAACCTATCCCAGCTGACTTTGGAGAGCTCTGGTTGCCAACCAAACGCACATAAAGACATAGACAAACAACCATTCACACTCACATTCACGGGTCTTCAAATAACCTAACATGCATGTTTTTGGAAGGTGGGAGGAAAGTACATGGAGAAAATGCTAACTCCCCACTGGAAGGGCAGAGCAGAACATGTGAAGCTATTAGATGTTTCCTGGCAAAGTACAAATGTATAATCTGGATTAACTGTCCTCAAATATTACAGTTGGTTTTCTTTTTGAAAATTCATTTTAAATTCATTTTATAATTTTGGCAGCTACCCCGCCTCTCGTCCGACGATAGCTGTGATGGGCTCCAGCATGCCCGCGACCCTAGTGAGGATAAGTGGTACAGAAAATGAATGAATTAATGAATTTTTGGCGCTGTTGTATAAATTTAAATAATTTGGAGAACAAATCTGATGTTCGCTAATGCACAGTCTGGCCAGGACAGCGGACAGCTCTCACCAGAGCATGTCAGGACCATGGACAGAGCCACCACTACTGTATAGCAAATCCATCCTTAACCCCCGGTCTGCGGAGCGATAGCGGTCCGTGAGGCATTTGTTACCGGGCTGCATAGAAAGAATGACCAATTTATATAATTTCCGTTGTAATGCGTTTCACGTGTCAGATGTATTTTATTCCGAAAATGTAGCAGATATTCTCCGTCGCAACAGCTGTGCGTCGCAATTGATGCATCAAAACTGCACAGAATGCTGCAGCAGTTCCGTTTCCCGCTCCCAGCCAACTTGGTAACGGCGACAAGCTCAAAGAACCAATCATTTCATAAACTGATTCCGTTCATTACATTCACTGAAAAGACACTTTCGAACGAAACAACACGAGACTGCACGTAGGTCACGTGATATGTTACTAAAAATAAGGCCATACGAAATCTTCTTTTAATAGAAAATATCAGGAGTCCTACTTAAATTACTGGTTTATCTCAACAAGTAACTCTCACACACCGAGTCCGCTCTGCATCATACTTTATGTGGTGACAAGCTAGCCAACGACACAGCACCCTGGACTAAAAGATAAGCCGTTGGAGTTTTTTTTTTTTTAAAGAAAAATACATCAACTGAATACCCTGCTACTATTTCCAACATCCTATCTTTCTGAAGCGGGCTTTTCTGCAGTGATAGTAACGAAAGACAAAATTACGAAGCAAGCCCAGGGCTCACACTGCTTCTGCGTTATGGTCAGTTGTTGTATTTAACATTCATTTTTATTTTTTCTGTTCATTTATTTTGGTTGTATATATATATATATATATATATATATATATATATATATATATATATATATATATATATATATATATATATATATATATACACACTGAACAAAAATATAAACGTAACACGTTTGTTTATGCTCCCATTTTTCGTGAGCTGGAATCCAAGATCTAAAACCTTTTCTACATATACAAAAGGCCATTTCCCTCAAATATTGTTCACAAACCTGTTAGTGAGCATTTCTCCTTCGTCAAGATAATCCATCCCACCTCACAGGTGTGGCATATCAAGATGCTGATCAGACAGCATGATTATTGCACAGGTGTACCATAGGTTGGCCACAATAAAAGGCCACTCTGAAATGTGCAGTATTATCACACAGCACAATGGCACAGATGTGGCAAGTTCTGAGGGAGCGTGCAATTGGCATGCTGACTGCAGGACTGTCCACCAGAGCTGTTGCCCGTGAATTGAATGTTCATTTCTCTAGCATAAGCCATCTCCAAAGGCGTTTCAGACAATTTGGCACTGCATCCAATCGCCCTCACAACCGCAGATCACGTGTAACCACACCAGCCCAGGACCTCTACATCCAGCATGTTCACCTCCAAGATCATCTGAGACCAGCCACCCGGACAGCTGCTGCAACAATCGGTTCGCATAACCAAAGAATTTCTGCACACCGTCTCAGGGAAGCTCATCTGCATGCTCGTCGTCCTCAACAGGGTCTTGATCTGACTATAGTTCATCGTCGTAACCGAATTGAGTGGGCGAATGTTCACATTCGATGGTGTCTGACACGTTGGATCGGCATTCTCTTTATGTATGACTCTCGGTTTTCATTGTTCAGGGCAGATGGCAGACAGCGTGTGTGGCGTTATGTGGGTGAACGGTTTGCTGATATCAACGTGAATCGAGTGGCCCATGGTGGCGGTGGAGTTATGGTATGGGACGGCGTATGTTATGAGCATCAAACACAAGTGCATTTTATTTATGGCATTTTGAATGGCCAGAAATATCGCGACGAGATCCTGAGGCCCATTGTTGTGCCATTCATCCACGACCATCCCCTCATGTTGCAGCATGATAATGCACGGCCCCATGTTGCAATTCCTGCATGTTGCAAAACATCCCAGTTCTTGGATGGCCAACATATTCCGCAGACATGTCACCCATTGAGGATGTTTGGGATGCTCTGGATCGGCATATACGACAGCGTGTTCCAGTTCCTGCCAATATCCAGCAACTTCGCACAGCCATTGAAGAGAAGTGGACCAGCATTCCACAAATCACAATCAACAACTTGATCAACTCTATGCGAAGGAGATGTGTTGCACTGCACATTCACATTTTTAGTCCAGCAGCACACAATGTTCTATTTCCCTTTTCACATGCCTATTTTTCTCTTCTTTCACCAGTATTAGTGTTCTTTTTCTTCCTGTAGTTTCTTCTTTGTGTTTCCCTATAAATCCCTCGTAGATTTCATTAAATATTCTATAAAGTTCCACTGTTGGTTGTGTTTTGTGTGTGTTTTGAATTTTAGTAAGCCTCTGTCATCTAGAATGCAAAATGTAGCAACCTTTATGAGACTGATAAAAGGTTTGTCGTTGCTTTCTCCTAAATTTTTATACATATAAAAAGTGACGTGGTGCTCCTTTAAAAGACAAATTAGTATGATTTTAACGTTAAAGTGTAAAATGTCTGTATGTTTTGTGTTCCCGCAAGTAGCTCGAGTGATTATTTTGGGTCATAATATCTGAATGTTGCTGTTTTATGTGTGTATTTGTGGGAGTGCGTATTGTATTGCACCGGGGGGGCATTTCTTTGTGTAACATTCCTGTGCCAGAGAGCATTAAAAAAAAAGGATGAAAGTGCAAAAAGCATTAGCGCGGCTTTTAGTGTATCGAAAGAACTGACAGCACAATATAACCTCTGTGGTACTCACTGGTAACGTTGCATGCAAGTAAAGAAGATAAGTTATAAGTCATTTTTTAATGTTTTTTCCCATGAATAGTATGAATGTGTCCGTGTGAGTGCGCGTGTGTGCATGCATGCGTGTGTGAGTGTACCAAGACAGGAAAGAGAGATACATTCAAACATGTCTGGAGTACTACTATCAAGAGTCTTAAGATATTTTGTGCATCTGTTCTATATGTGTGTGGTGGAGCTGGCCCAAATGGACTCCATAGTTTCTTCTTCCTGAGATGGATCTGGGACAAAGGTGGGGGCTACTTGCTTTAGGCAGTGGGACTGAGGGGTGACTTAGGGTAATGTGCAAGATACAGTAAGTGGGTTTTCTGGGGGGAGATGCTGGAGTCATAAATACATTCAGGGCATTGGAAATAAAGAGAGTGTTGTCGAAGTGACACGGAAGGGGGCCACTGAAGAAATGTTTCAGTCACGGTGGACAACTCAGAATACAGAAGATGCAGGTTGTCAGTAATGCTGTCTACCTTCCTATCCATCCATCCATTTTCTGAGCCGCTTCTCCTCACTAGGGTCGCGGGCGTGCTGGAGCCTATCCCAGCTGTCATCGGGCAGGAGGCGGGGTACACTCTGAATTGGTTGCGAGCCAATCGCAACTGCACCTACGGGCAATTAATGCATGTTTTTGGGATGTGGGAGGAAACCGGAGTGCCCGGAGAAAACCCACGCAGGCACGGGGAGAACATGCAAACTCCACACAGGCGGGACCGGGGATTGAACCCGGGTCCTCAGAACTGTGAGGCTGATGCTCTAACCAGTCGTCCACCGTGCCGCCTGTCTACCTCCCTATCATATATCTAATTGTCATGAGGGAAGAAAAATAACACATACAGCAACACTAAACTGTAACATAACATTGCAGCTACAGTGCTTAGTTAGATTAGCAGGGGAAGTCCGCCAGATGGCATAAGACTGTTATATTTGTAAGTATAAATCCAGGGAATTTTAACTCAAGATGATGAAAAAATGTCTTCTGTGTTTCATATTTTTTTATAGATTCACTTCAAGTTCTGGCACGAGATTTGGTTCCAGAAGTAAGGTCATTATACCACCAAATTACCGCAGACAGCCAATTGCCAGTTTACTGAACACATTCAATTCAGCTAGGGGAGGTGTTGTGGCTGCTGTTTTCCTTGATTTTGAAAAGGCTTTTGATACGGTCAATCACAATGTTCTTTTATCCAATCTGTCAAAGTTCAATTTCTCTACTAATGCAGTAACATGGATGGAGTATTACCTAAATTCAACAAAAAGGTGTACCATAAATAATCACACATATTTTACTGATTGTACCACTGGAGTTCCACAAAATCGATCCTTGGACCAGTTTTATTAGGTTTATATATTAGTGATTTGCCCTTGATTTACCCAGAGATTCACATGCAGATGTTATTTATGTTATCTACACCCATGCTAAAACAAGAGAACAAGCTTCTTCCAAACTGCAGTATTGAAAAATGTATCCGACTGTTGTCTTACTCTTAATGTGATCAAAATTGTGGGCATGCATTTTTATTTTTTTTATCAAGAGAAATGTCACACATCAACTTAAAATACCATAATTCCTCGTCTATAATGCGCACCCATGTATAATACGCACCCCCAAAGTTGAACTCAAAATTCTGGAAAACGCTTCGTGCTGACAGCGGGAACAAACTCAAAAGACAAATAAAAGAGATGGATGGACGTGATGAAGAAGGCATTCCTGCCATTAAAACAAAGAGGTAAATTAAATAAATTAAGTAAATATTTTGAACAATGGGACAGCAAATTTAATTTTCTAAAGAAGAGTAAGATGGGGCACAGTCACACATTTTGTACGATTTGTAACTGGGATTTTAGTGTCTCACATGGGGGAAGGAACGAAGTCAGTCAGCATGAAAAATCCACCAAGCACCTGCGCTGGCTCGAGGCACAGAAACATGCCCAGGCAATGTCAGTATTTGTGATTAGAAATACCACCAAGGCTGACCAGGTCGTAAATGGGGAGTTTAAAATGGCAATGCTGTTTGCCAAAAACAACGTTGCTTTCATGTTCTGTGACGACTTCACCAAGTGTGTAGCTCAGATGTTCCCTGACTTACCAATTGGAAAAACCTGCACAGACCTTGGAACGGACACTAGCAGAAATAAAACAACTTACTACCTCTGTCCGAACAGATATGCCTTTGGCAAATTCCATAACAGAAGGCGCCCCCAGCAAATGGTAAGTTTAGTATGAAATGAAATGAACTTGAGAATAAGAGGAAGTACAATAAAGAAGCTCTCTGAGGCTACTTATAACAGAACATGTACTGATGTTGTAAAGAGGTGAGAGGTAACATACTGTGCGCAATAAAAGGGAATAGTGAGGAGGAATGCAGAGGACTCCTGGTCAAATACAGGAATTTCAATAGCATGATGAGCACACCCTCTGGGGGGTGCTCGATAACTTCAGGGGAGCTGCTAAACTAGCCTGTTATAATAATATGCTACCTTTATTATTATTATTGTTAATAATAATAATATAATAATTCATTTTATTTAAATACATCTTTCAAGCCACTCAAGGTCACCGTACAAACATAGTTAAAATAAATCAAGCAATACAATAAAATAACAGAATATAAAACATCAATTAAAATGGTATAGGATATGTGAAATGTTAAAGTGAATTGGCAGTCCACAATAGGTGTCTTGAGTTTGGACTTGAAGAGGGTTAATGAGTCTGTGTTTCGGAGGTCAGGTGGTAGTGAGTTCCAAAGTTGGGGGCTAGAGCTGCTGAAGACTCGACAGAGGGGCAGAAGGACCGGTGAGGTTGATGGAGGACGAAGATCTGAGAGAGAGGGAGGGTATGGCAACGTGCAGGAGGTCAGCAAGATATGGTGGTGTGAAGTTACTGAGGGCCTCGAAGGTCCAGATCAGTATTTTATATTGGATGCAGTATTGGACAGGGAGCCAGTGGAGTTGTTTCAGGGCTTGGAGTGACCCGAGCAGTGGGGGAAACAGAGAAATTATCAAGTGTGATGGAAAAAAATGGTTCATTTTGGCGAGCATGGACTTGGTACCTATGAACAGGATTTCAGTTTTATCAGTGTTGAGTTGTAGAAAGTTGGATGAGAGTCAGTGTTTGAGTTTAGAGAAACTGTCGGTAAGGGAGGAAGGAAGAAGAGTGGGAGTGGGTTTGGCGGTGAGGTAGAGCTGGGTGTAATCCAGGTGTCTTCATATATTTAATTAGTTTATAAATAGTCCACAACTGAAGTGCAACTGTAAGCACAGTAGATGAGGAGAGCCCCCAAAACTTTCTGCCCTCTGTGGGGAGGCTCGCTGTCCCATAGTGATGAGTGTATTGATTTCGTGCTATCGATATACTGATATTCTCACAAGTATCAATTGAATATCGACTACGCTCATAATGTGTCAATACTAATTAATAAATTCAAAATGTGCACGTTACTTCCACAATTGTAAATAAAACTTATTACATACAGTAGTGTGAGTTTGTGTGCGTGCGTGCGTGTGTGAATAGAGAGAGAGCCATCATGCCTCATCGTGCCATTTCAGTAATATGATGAAGAAGCTATTCAACCTTTACATGCATGAGCCAGATAATGTAATATTATTTGTGTTATAGACGGGTTAAAAAAAAAAGGGGGGGTTGGTATTGTATTTGGTATAGAAAAAAAATTGCCCATAAAGTCATTGGTATTGTATCTAATCAAATTTGTCTGATACATCACGACAGTCCCAAGCTTCTATGGCCCAATGTATCATTTGAGTGTTTATGGTTAAACTAGGTAAATGCAATTGCATTAAAGGAGGACTTCTATAATAAATGTTTAGATCATCAATCTTTTTCTGTATTAGTAATATTATAATTCTGTTTTCCTAGTTTTCTAGACTGTTTCTTACTATATATTTTTATAAGCTGTCAGTATTACATAGATCAGGGTGGTTTCTATCTAAATACTGTCTCATTTTGAGTTCAATTTACTACCTTGTGTTTAGAATACAAGAGCCACCTGAATCACCCGGGTTTTAAGTGCTCTTGATGTAATGAATGATGATCAATATGTTGTAACATACAGTATTTGTTAAGTCTTGGATTTTGTAAAATGCTCTGTTAACCAATTGGGCTAAGACGTACCATAAGGAAAATAAAAGAGTGCAAATTGTGTTTATTGCTCTGAATGATACTGCCTGGGTGGTCAATAGGTAATTATACTACATGAAAACTAAAAACGAATTAGCCAATCCAGGCTAATGATTTGACAATCACGAACCTCACAGATCATATAGAACATTTATTTTAAACAACCGTGGACCCCTAATCTATCATTAGGACATCCATTCATCCATTTTCTGTGCCGCTTCTCCTCACTAGGGTCGCGGGCGTGCTGGAGCTCATCCCAGCTATCATCGGGCAGGAGGTGGGGTACAACCTGAACTGGTTGCCAGCCAATCGCAGGCCACATACAAACAAACAACCAGTCGCACTCACATTCACACCTACGGGCAATTTATAGTCGTCAATTAACCTACCATGCATGATTTTGGGATGTGGGAGGAAACCGTAGTGCCCGGAGAAAACTCACGCAGGCACGGGGAGAACATGCAAACACCACACAGGCGGGGCAAAACAGCATTTTCTACATTATGCATACATTGATGTACACCAAAGCTATAAAACTCAGCTGACCTTGTAACAGCAGAGCATTTAAAATTAAGGACAAAACAATACAGTACATTTTACACTTCTCTCTTGTAGATGTTTCTAATAGAAGAGCTGGAATAATGTTGTTGTTGTGGTAATTTTCTTGTTCAGAGTGAATTTTTTCAAAACAGAGTCTTTGTTTTTTTCTAATTCAGTATTTAGTGTGCCACCAACAATGCAGGCTATCGCTACAATATATTTCTTTGTTATGGTTGTAATGTCAAAGAATGAACAGCCAAATGCAAAGCAGCAGTAGGCATAGAGATGTGAGACGAAGAGGTTTATAAAGTACACAAAAGCTGTGCATAGGAAATGCTATGTAACTCATAAACTTGAAAAGAGGAAATAAAATAATAAACTAAGGCTCAACATCGTCTGCCTCACAGTTCTGAGGACCTGGGTTCAATCCCCGGCCCCGCCTCTGTGGAGTTTGCATGTTCTCCCCGTGCCTGCGTGGGTTTTCTCCGGGCACTGCGGTTTCCTCCCACTTCCCAAAAACATGCACGGTAGGTTAATTGACGACTCTAAATTGCCCCTAGGTGTGACTGTGAGAGCGAATGGTTGTTTGTTTGTATGTGCCCTGGCTGGCAACCAGTTCAGGGGGTACCCCGCCTCCTGCCCGATGATAGCTGGGATAGGCTCCAGCACGCCCGCGACCCTAGTGAGGAGAAGCGGCTCAGAAAATGGATGGATGGATGGAAGAAAATGAGTGGGACATAAACCATTGGAAGAAATACGTTAAAAGTTGACAACAAGATGAGTGGATAAGGAAGCCAAGGAGCTGATTGTTTTTTTTTAAATGTTTTATTTGAAAAGCCTTATATGATGTCTGTTTTTTTCATATTGCATTTTCCTCAGATGTTATGGTTCTGATTTAATTAGTTGTATTTATTGTGTGGTTTATTAGGTGTAGTATAATGGTGAACAAAAAAAAAACATTCACGAAATAGTTCATCTTTAATTACAAAACTGGTCTATATGAAGGAAAAAAAGGTGTCTGTGAATTGGTCCAGGTCATTTCATTCTCAGGGCATTGAATCGATCGCAACTTGACTGTTATGGTTGTCATCGGAGACGTTTCGCATCTCATTCGAGCAGGCTTCATCAGTTCATGTAACAAGGAGTGGTTAGGACTGAAGTAGCCTGAGTTGGTGTGGAAAAAAACTCAACTAGTTATGCTCGCCCCAAACAACGAATTGTATCAATGGTATCAAAAGAATGATACCATTTGGTGTTTGGAGCATGCCTCTACCTTGACCTTGACCTACCTTGACTAAACTGGGTCCGGTCGATATGCCCAAAACAACCTAATCAGGGAGATGTCCATCCTAACTAGATGCCAAGCCACCTCATCTGTCTTCTCTCAATGCAGAGAGCAGCGGTTCTACTCTGAGCTATTCCTGGATGACCAATGTTCTCACTCTAACAATAAGGGAGAGTCTTGACCAGGGTACTCAATAGGTGCCTGCAGGCCGCCTATTTGTCACCGCCATACAGTTACAGCCTTTTCCAAGATCAGAGGAGATCAGGCGTTCTCAATGTAGTATAGTGCAAAACGACCAGCCCATTCATTGCGTTGTGTGGGCTTATGCACAAAGTCAGGCGTGCTCAAATTGAAAAAAAATGTCTTTCACGATGTGTTTTGATTGTGTCTGCACTTGTCTCCGTGCCAAGCAAACAATACAGAGACAGCCTATAGAAACGGCTGCAAAGTCATTGAATGTTAAGGAAAAGATCATCTTTATAATGTAGGTGATCTAAGTATATATTACATTTGTGTTCAGTTGTATATTTATTATTTGAGCAGACCAATATACGTTGCTTGTGCATGGGCATTTGTGTCTGGGTGGCTGAAAGTAGAGCATGCAAGTCAGTCGGTAGCGTGTGTGTACCAGATTATAAATTTCGTTTGGCTGTGTGCCTCAATGACAAAGTGACAAACAAGTGCCTTGTTTGCAATAGTCATTACTTGTTGCAAGTTATTAGATGGTAAATGGAGTGCACTTATATGGTGCTTTATCTACAGCATCGGTGCCCAAAGCACTTTACATATGCTCACACATTCACCAATTCACACACATTCAGACATCAATGTGCAGCTGCTACCAGGCCCGGTTCGGTGAGACACCCATTTGTGGGACAATTTTTTTTCCCACCAATATTCCCCAAGTGACAGAAACAAGAAATGTGTCTTTGGCTCACTGGTGAGTCATCTGATCAATAAAATCCCTTTCCTGGGAAATATAGGCTTTTCCTGCCCTAATAACTGTGATCGACTCCATGTGGCCCAAAGGTAGAGAGATTCAAAGACCCAAAGATTCAAAGAGAGAAAGAATAACCAAATACCGATTTGTTAGTGTACCCAAACATAGGATAAATGAAAAATCAAATGAGTACACTTACGAATTATATCTTTCAAGAAGGCTGTTACATAAGCAACATTTACACAGTTAAAGCAGGCATTTGCAGTTAAAAAAAAACACTTTTTGTCATACTGTGGAACCTCGACTGCTTAATTAGTTACTATTATTACTTAATCCGTTCTGTGACCCCGTTTGGAACCCGAAACGTTCTTAAACCGAGGTGGTGTTTCCCATTGAAATGAAATGCAATTAATCTGTTTTTATGAGTGTCTTATTGGAAATAAATATAGTGCAATATAGATAGAAGTGAAAACACATCCATCCATCCATTTTCAACACCGCTTATCCTGGTTCGGGTCTCGGGACGCTGGAGCCTATCCCAGCTGACTTCGGGCGAAAGGCGGACTACACCCTGAACTGGTCGCCAGCCAGTCGCAGGGCACATGAAAACACATTATTCTAAATGAATAATACTAAATAATCATGATAACAGTTTATTGCTCATTTACTTTAACTATAAGGAGGAGAAAGGGGAGGAGGACTACAGCTCCTCCATTGAAGATGCGTCTTCTTCCATAATAACACAGGGAAAATCTGATTCAGGTGTTGTTTTTTTTCTTTTGTCTGTTTGTTTTCTAATTTCTTGGTTGATTTTGGCACAACAAACAAATCCAGGGAAACATGTCTTTCTGTTCAGAAATTATAATTTTTTTTAAATCTGAAGGTTGGAAGTCACATTGCTCTGTTTGTTGGCCAATTTGCTGTACATTTATTTTTATCATTTTGATATCTATTTTTTTTATTTCCTCGCTAATGCTATCACCTGCAGGTGCTTTGTCATTGTTTTGTCAGTCTTTACTACTTAGGTTTTTTTACTTTAAAGGTTCTACACAATATTGCACCTATATCAGTCTTCATTGATAAACAATGAAGCGGCTGCCGACATTAACCATTTGTTGTCTTAACCAGTAATTTTTGACAAAATGACCAGATCAATCATGAACGCAGCCGCCATTAGATTTGTGATTGGATGGTCAAGGATCTTCAAAGCACTATTTTGTTATTATGGATTCTTGTTGTATCATTATACCAATAATATGGTTTCTTTATGGAAAAATAAAAATTACCCAATGTGAAGCAATGAATTAACATGCATGTGTCATTTCTTAGGTTGGTGTTCGCAAGCAATGTCCATAAAAATATTTTAATTAATGTACCCGGCCGCACCCGCGACCACAATCACACCTCTGACCTCTGCGTTAACCATCCATGAACAGGATGTGAGACGCTTCTTCAAAAAACAAAAGATTAACAAAGCAGCAGGCCCGGACCACGTGTCTCCATCCTGCCTCAAAGTCTGCGCGGACCAGCTCGCGCCAGTCTTCACTCAGATCTTCAACAGATCACTGGAAATGTGTGAAGTTCCATCCTGCTTCAAACGCTCCACCATCATCCCAGTCCCCAAGAAACCTGCAATCTCGGGTCTGAATGACTACAGGCCTGTCGCTTTGACATCTGTGGTCATGAAGTCCTTTGAACGTCTTGTGCTGGACCACCTCAAGAGTGTCACAGGTCCCCTGCTGGACCCACTGCAGTTTGCCTACCAAGCGAACAGATCTGCGGATGATGCAGTCAACATGGGACTGCACTTCATCCTAGAACACCTCGACAGTGCAGGGACCTACGCGAGGATCCTGTTCGTGGACTTCAGCTCAGCGTTCAACACCATCATCCCTGAACGCCTTTCATCCAAGCTTCTCCAGCTCAGCCTCTCACCTGCCATCTGCCAGTGGATTTACAGCTTTCTGACGGGCAAGACACAGCAGGTCAGGCTGGGGGAGGCCACCTCATCCACACGCAGCATCAGCACTGGGGCGCCCCAAGGTTGTGTCCTCTCTCCGCTGCTCTTCTCTCTCTACACGAACGACTGCACCTCAGCGAACCCGACTGTCAAACTCCTGAAGTTTGCAGATGACACCACTGTCATCGGCCTCATCAAGGACGGTGACGAGTCTGCATATCGACAGGAAGCGGAGCGGCTGGAGCTGTGGTGCGGCCGACACAACCTGGAGCTGAACACGCTCAAGAACGTAGAGATGATCGTGGACTTCAGGAGGCATCCTTCGCCACAGCTGCCCCTCACGCTGTCCAGCTGCCTTGTGTCAACCGTCGAGACCTTCAAGTTCCTGGGAATTACAATCTCCCAGGACCTGAAGTGGGCGACCAACATCAACTCCGTCCTCAAAAAGGCCCAGCAGAGGATGTACTTCCTGCGGCTTCTGAGAAAGCATGGCCTGCCACCGGAGCTGCTGAGACAGTTCTACACAGCGGTCATCGAATCAGTCCTGTGTTCTTCCATCACAGTCTGGTTTGGTGCTGCTACAAAAAAGGACAAACTCCGAGTGCAACGGACAATCAAAACTGCTGAAAGGATTGTCGGTACCCCCCTACCCACCCTTGAGGACTTGCACGCTGCCAGAACTAAGACAAGGGCGTGCAAAATCCTCTCGGACCCTCCCCACCCTGGTCACCAGCTCTTCCAGCTCCTTCCCTCAGGTAGGCGCTACCGATCAATGCAAACTAGAACTAGTAGACATTCCAACAGCTTCTTCCCTCTTGCAATCAACTTCTTGAACAGCTAACTTACAATTCCATTACAACAAGCTGGCAATTTTTTGACTTGAGTTCGTTGTCACATTTCTGTATTATGTATTACTCGTGCACTCACTGTAGTTGTCTCGCCGTGCTGCACTATTTGCATATAGTGGCCACTCATGCCAGAGTAGCATCTGCTCCATTTGCACACTGATTGAGGAGTATCTGTAACATTTGCACAACCATTGTCCCAGATTATCGCAGTACTCGTCACTTTAAACCGCATACACTCCTTGAAGTCTCAGTGCCCTTTGCACAATGGTCATTGCACCGGACTATTGCGATATTAGCCATTCGAACTGAGGACTCTGCATCTTTTTGCACAATTGTTGTTTGTTGTTGTTTTTTGTCAATGTCTTTATGTCTCCAAAGTGTTCTGTAAATTGACTGTCTGTTGTACTAGAGCGGCTCCAACTACCGGAGACAAATTCCTTGTGTGTTTTGGACATACTTGGCAAATAAAGATGATTCTGATTCTGATTCTGATTCTGAATTGGTTACGGCTGAGCAGAGCATAATCAAAGCCAAAAAGCTGATTTAAAGACTAATTGGTATATTAACGACCCAAAGGTTAAGTGACTTTTTTTTTTATTAGTACTATTTTATCAGTGGCTGAAACTAAACCAATGAACTGCCACACTGAATACAATACTTTGAATCAATGAATATGTCCAACACTTTAATTTTCTCTGATGATTTTGCAATTATTGGAGATAAGGTGTTCTTTTTAATTCAGTTTGCTTCAGGTTTTAGTGATATCCTAAAATCAGTAGCCTGAATAACATTGAGGAAAGATATGCCATGTGAGAATGGAATTAGGTAAATGTGTGGGAATGACATCAAGTGATGTTAGTCAATCTAGCATGTCTGTACTTCCTTACTTTTACCCAAAGACACTTCTAAGAGGAAATTGTTTCTTGCCACAATTGATAGTGAAACCAAGTAGCAACCTTTTTTAAATGTTCACTTAATTCTCATGCTCACACAACACCAAATCTTAAAAGGACATAGAGATGGGTGGCTGGAAGATGACAGACAGAAAGAGATCCATCCTGTGATGGATGCCTATGGATGGTCCCAGGAGTGCAAAGAAGGTCAGGGCTGGTGGACCAGGCCAACCGGTAGCTGGAGCATGCCTGACAAGCTGCCACTGACACATCTCTGTGTCTGAGCACTGACTCAAGTGGACACCACAGACTGCTACGCGACTTTGAATCTCAAACATATCCACTCAGGCAGGGCCTTTTGAATGACATGACTACATATTCTCCAAGCTGTCATAAATAAATTCAAGAAGTACATCTGACCCTCGAAGACATAAGCATAAAACTCTTTGCATAATAAGAAGGGCACACAGACATCCGAAATGTTAAAAAAACATAAATATGCAGTTAACTAAAGTAAAATTGGTAAGCTATTGGTTAGTCTTTTATTTTTTTCAGCTGCCACATCACATTTTTTCTACAAACTGGTTTAAACTGCACATTGTAAATTGCTCTGACTTGCTTTTATGCCACTACTCTTCCACCTGGTATCCTTCTTCTTCAGTCTCTGGCAACATATTTTCTGAGATGGAATAGCACTGGGAGATTCATTTGGGCCTGGAATTGCACACATACAGCAATATTGAATCTAACCAAGCCAGACTGCAGCAAAAGGACATTTGGACAAGGGAAATTGGATATTCTAGTGGTTCAATACATTTGAGGTCAAGACTGGGTAGAGGCAAAAGCAATTATTTATGTTTGGCAGAGGACTTGACCAAAGTCTCAAATAGAACAAAACATTAAGGGTATCATTACTGTAATCTGCAGAACTGATGAATACTCCTGGTTGAATGGTGGAACTCCCCGAAGAACAAACAAGCTGGACAGCAACATTTATTTGTATTTACAACATATGCTGTGACCTGGATGAGATATTTAGGTTGTTCCTCTAAGGCTAAAATTTGTGTTTCCCTTGTGGAGAGGGGATCAGTTTTTTTTCCTGCAGGGTTTTTCCAATGGACGGTGTAAATTGGAAAAACCAACACTGTTAATCATATATCTCGGAAGGATATACTGTAAACCCTGTGCCTTTGAAGGTGGTACTAGTAAAGTGTTTACTGTACCACTTTCTCTTTGTAGTACACTAGTAATTTGTAATACAACACAACACATGTATGTCTATATGGTGGAGAAAAAAATGATTGATGGAGACCAAATGATTAGCATTTGTGAAAAGTGCAGAGGCACTCTGTTCACTTTGATGAGCCATATACAAAGGTTTGATGTTGATTATTTTGGATTGGATCTGTTCTTCTGAATGCCAGATTGCATTACCATCATGCCCGGTGGGTCTGGTGGTGTCCACAGTAGAAAAATGCCTGCTTTATGGGAGCTGCATCAGGATAACAGGAACACATTTTATCATTTCTCTGCATGCACATAATGGAATCAAATTACGTAGAATATGATTTAGTGTAAAGGATAAAACGGAATAAAAATGATGTATTGAACTGTACACTAATGGAAGTATAAGTGAAACCTAAAATGTTGAACAGCATCTCTAGTGAATTTACCAGACATACAGTGTGCTGGCTGATGTACAATAATGAACAAAATTGCCTGTATCCCTCTCTTGATGAAAGAAAAGCCCACAATGATCACTAAAATAACTTGACAAAAGTAATATTATAAAAAAATATACTTTCAATTACACAACTTTTCTTAAGAAATCACTGAAATGAAATTATTTCTGTAACTCTCAATGAGACGTTTAGCATGTCACGACAGGTATTTTTGCCCACTATTAATGAACAAAGTGCTCCGACCTTCTCAAGTTTAGAGTGTGCTTTCTTAATAGTTTTTAGCCATTATTTTGTTAGCTGTGTGTTTTTGTAGCGGCACGGTGGCCGACTGGTTAGAGCGTCAGCCTCACAGTTCTGAGGTGCGGGGTTCAATCCCCGTCCCCGCCTGTGTGGAGTTTGCATGTTCTCCCCGTGCCTGCGTGGGTTTTCTCCGGGCACTCCGGTTTCCTCCCACATCCCAAAAACATGCATGAATTGGAGACTCTAAATTGCCCGTAGGCATGACTGTGAGTGCGAATGGTTGTTTGTTCCTATGTGCCCTGCGATTGGCTGGCAACCAGTTCAGGGTGTACCCCGCCTCCTGCCCGATGACAGCTGGGATAGGCTCCAGCACGCCCGCGACCCTAGTGAGGAGAAGCGGCTCAGAAAATGGATGGATGGATGGATGGTGTGTTTTTGTCTTTATCCTGTTGGACAATTTTGTCCGTGTGTAATTTGTTAACTTTCCAAATTATATAAGGCTGGATTGTTGGCATTGCTGTAGAGTGGAGATGCTGCTTGATGGACATAGGGGAAAAGCTTTGCTGTGGCCCACTGTAGTGGCTGATGCCTGGGATCAATAGCAGCTAATTACAAGCCACATTGATCGAGAAGACCCACTAATTTAGAGTCAAGCCCAGACCCACTTCAAACAGAACCATTGAAGCAACTCCAATCCCACCCTCTGGCCCTGTAAACATCTCTCTCAGCAGTCAGCAGCTCATTATCTCTTGAGTAGCAACTGGTTGGGCATTTGTCTGTCTCATGGGATTAACTTCATCACTGGAGATTTGGACACCTGGACTGAAATGATAGATTCTAAAATACTCGCTTCACTTGCTCTATCCCTTCTCACAGTATGATGATGAAGACTTTTCATATGACCAACTTATATGTCTATTAAATTTTTATTAAAGATAATCACAGTCATCCCCACCAGTAAGAGCATACAATAAAGCACTTACAGTAAGTGATTTTACAATGGCTCAAGAAAATTAGGTGTCCAAAATGAAAGACAAGCCCTAGTAGCAAACAAACAAATACAAATATTACTCTAACAATGAAAATAATAAATGAAATCATGCCCAAACTTGTAACAATCTCAGGTTACCGATGCAGGTCAGATGGGTTTCTAAAGCTTTTGCACAGTCTAGTCCAGGGGTCACCAACCTTATTGAAACTGGGTTACTTATGTGAAGGGCTACTAGTCTTATACACAATGAAATAAAAAAATTGCTCCAGTTATTTGGGGTAATCTCCTCATCGTCATTGGACCACTAGCTTTTCTGCATGAACACTATGGTTTGTGGTCATGCAATAAAATTCTGACCCTTGAACAAAAATATTTTTTCACACAATATGGTCATTTTCAAATTTACACCTATGCAAGTTTGAGCTAAAGAAGAATAGCAACCAAAATAATGGATGCAGCTCACTGACAAGTAGCGCAATGTTTTTGTTTGTAGCGACACTTTAAATGACATAGCTCACTGGTGAGCTATTTTTACAACAGGCACACAGGCACCATGTTAGTGACCCCTGGTCTAATCAATATAAGATAGTCGGAATAAATATGTAGATAGAAAAAAATGTTCTAGCCTTAGTTTTCTGTCAGTGCAATATTGGTAGGAAGGAATACTTCATCGTTATAGGTGAAGCTACTTTTTTCTGCACATCATTCCTTCTGTGTATTATCACTTTATGTAGCATTCCTCTCAGTCTAAGTTAGTTTAGCCAATTTACTGTACTGTATCTTAGCATCAGTCAATCTTTCAGCACTACACAACTTGCAACATTGCCTTACTGTCCAGCTCATTGGCACTTTTCCAAATTGATCGTTTTCACTCACACCTATTCCTTTTGTCTCGTCTTTCTCATCAGTCTCACCTCATGTCTGCCTTTTGCTCCAATTCCCGGATAACCCCAGGGTCCCCTTAAAGTCCACATTCATTGGTGCTGAATTTAACTTAAAGAGAACTGGGAGTGTAATTGGCTTTTGGACTATGGCGTGGTCCTTTAATGGCATCTCTAAGGACAAGCACATTGACATTAACAAATGAATACCAGTGCTTAACCTAAAAATACAGTATATTTCACTTTCTGTCTGCAACATCGAAATATAAGGTAACCTACAGTGTGTGTTTGCACAAAAGCTATTAAATAAAAAGGTTTGTATCATTATTGTATCCAATAAGGGCTTAATTGTCTCTGATCCACACACACTGATCATAAGCAGAAATAGTGTGCATCATGAAGAGCAAGAGATTAGCATCTACTTTTGGCAGCTCTAAATTTCCTTGATAAAATTGTAGTCATCAAAAGGTTTTTTCTACACTAGATTTTTTTTAAACAATATTTGTGTCACAGAGATAATTAAATACGACAAACTATTGGGGGTAGCAAACTCTCTGGCCTGAAAGAGAAAATATATATATTTTTTTCAATCCATCTTCAGCAGATACACCGAGTTAGTCATAATGAAACCATATTGTCTTGTTCCCCTGGTTTCGGATTTCCTAATAGTCGTTGCTTGCATGGCAGATTTTATCTGTGTTTGCTCAACGGTGACAATGCTGTTTGAGCTGTGAATTTGGTTTGTGTTTAAAAAACAAAATCGCTAATTCCAGATCCATTTCTTAAGCTTTTTTTCCTAGTATAGTGTAGTATAGTATAGAATGGAATACTACAGCATAGTATAGTACAACTATAGTGTCATGGCAGACCCTTACGTCTTTGAGCAGTGCTAAGCTAATGCATGCACTCCGTAAAGGTAGTATTAACTGGAATTTATTTTATTTTTTATAACTTTATATTAATATTACTGCCAAGGATGGGCCTGGTGGTTGGCAGTTGTGATGTCAACAAAGATTGAGCAAAGGGACATTTAAGATGGAATATTGGCTCAAATCAAGGAGTCTGCATGTGGAGTGACTGGGTGTGAGTTGTAGCCGATTGCAGCTCTTGTATGAATGTGCATTCTTTTATCGCTCATGGGAATAAAGTATCTGAAAGGTGTCAGCGACTGTGTCATCCTTTACCACATCTGTGGCCCTTACAATATCTAGTGGGGTTACAATTGAGTGGGGTTTTTGTGGTCTCAGTGGTGCAGGCATGTTGAGATAGAGTTCCTTGTCCAACTGGCAACCCAAATATGGACTAAACCAAAGCCTAGCAAAGGTAGGGTTGAGGATTGAACCATGTACCCATGTCCAGGCAAGGGATGTAATGCCCCAATCAGACTGCAGGATTTTAGCCACTATATTGACCCGATTAGCTATCACGGGCAATTTCTCACATCGGGCCTGACAGAACGACAACATTTTGTTTGTTGTTATTTTGTAGTGTGACATGACCAAAGATTTAGCCCTACGATAGCCCTACGACGGCAAAATGAAATTCTAGCATGTTGGATTTTTTGAGATATCTTCGGTGTAATGTGACATATGAACGACAACTTCCCGACAGCACAGCTTGAAGTCTACCAATTGGATTGTGTATTGTGACCGGCGCATCGCCTCCCGTGCTCGTTGTCAACGTAGTTGCTGTTGTCTACACATATATTCACACATATAAACATTTGTTTACTGAAGATTTATCGGAATACATGTCGTGTAGGGTTGCCACTGTCTGACGGAGCTATGGCAAGATTTTATGGCAGTAGTCTGACATCGTGCAATTGTGAAAGACAACATTTGTCTTGTAGTCTGATCGAGGCACAAGCTTGTCATGAAACACATTTTTACAGCCAAAAAACATCTCAATCCAATGTTGGGATAATATCCTAGTGGTTCAGCATCATTTTAGTAATATAAACCCCAATCCAATGAAGTTGGGACGTTGTGTAATATGTAAATAAAAACAGAATACAATGATTCACAAATCCTTACATTAATACACTTATAAGTATGTGATTTAAGTGTGGCAGTGTTAATATCAATCCCACTAACCCTAACCCACCCTAATCCTAACCTTTGGGATGGTCATCTAGTTACATCTGCAAACCATGCCCTTTCCGCAATGCAGGATCCAATCATGCTTTAGCGGATCGTGTCCTGCCAGGAACGTGCATGCGATTCCTAACAACGCGGGACAGGGGCATATTTACAACTGTGTCACATTACGTTTCATTTTAACAACACTCAATAAGCGTTTGAGAACTCAGGACACTAATCGTTGAAGCTTTGTAGGTGGAATTTCTTCCCATTAATACTTGATGTACAACTTCAGTTGCTAAACAGTCCGGGGTCTCCGTTGTCCTATTTTGCGCTTCCTAATGCACCACACATTTTAAATAGGAGACTGGTCTGAACTGCAAGCATGCCAGTCTAGCACTCACACTCTTTTACTATGAAGCCACGCTGTTGTAACACATGCAGATTGTCGCTTGGCATTGTGTTGCTGAAACGTTCCTGAAAAACATGTTGCTTGGATGGCAGCATATGTTGCTCCAAAACCTGTATGTACCTTTCAGCATTAACTCATTCCCTGCCAAAGCTGTCCAAAGACGTCATTAGGAATCCATCTATTACCTGCCAATGCCTTCTAAAGACGTCAATGGCGTTTTTTAACGGCGATGGTTGGGGGAGGTTCTTGTACAGTTTATGTGTGATCGTCAAGCCTCTGGATAACTGCAATGTGGATTGGCACCCTGTAGAGGGCAATAATGCCTTGAGGTTAATGTCTCTCCCTCAGAGGAAGAAGAAGAAGGAGGGGGCGGGCCAGCGGGTCACAAGAGACAATGAGAAGGGACAAACATAATGGCGGAAAAGAGAGAAGACAAAATGAAACAAATCTAAAAAAAGAAAAAAAAAAGCTTTTGGTACTAGAAATGTATTGCGCCAAGGCAAGAAAAATATTCCTGCGACCGACAGGAATGACACCTTAGATCAAGGGGGGAATAAAGGATGACGCTCCGAGCCGATCGCGCAAAATGCTAGCCCATACATACGGCGAGATGCTCTCGGCCGCTTACTGGCTGATTGTCTGCCGACCAGTATTTGAATAAATGGGATCCGGAATCGTCAGATAGAGAACTCCCTTTTGGATAGCCAGGCGAGCTTCCTCCGATGAAGATCGACGAAGTCCGACGACGCAGGTAACTCATTTGCAGCTCGCGTTAACAATATTTAGCGAGCATGAAAGAAGAGAGTCTGATTTTTTATTTGGTGGTTTTGGTGTTTACATCATCATACTACATAATATTCTGTGGGGCTTGGAAAATCTGTGAAATTGCTCGAAAATGCCTGGCAGTCTAGGGGTTCCCGGCTCAGGAAACGGCTGGCAGTGAATGAGTTAACTTTGCGTCCACAGATGTGAAGAAGTTACCCATGCCTTGGGCACTAACATACCCTTAATGCCATCACAAATGCTGGCCTTTGAACTTTGCAATGATAACAATCTGGATGGTCCGTTTCCTCTTTGGCCAAGAGGACACGATGGTGATGATTTCCAAAAACAATTAAAATGTGGACTCGTAAGACCAAAGCACACCTTTCCACTTTGCGTCAGTCTATCTCAGATAAACTCGGGCCAGGAGATGTTGTGATGGTTTCGCTTTCTATGGTAATGTTTTAACTTGCAATTGTACATGTATCGGCCAACTGTGTTAACTGGCAATTGTTTTCTGGTGTTCCTTAGCCCACATGGCAATATACTTTACACAATGATGCAGGTTTTTAATGCAGTGTCGCCTCAGGGCTCCAGGGTCATGGGCATTCAATGTTGTGTTTTCGGCCTTGCTGCTTATGTGCGGAGATTTCTCCAGATTCTCTGAATCTTTTGATGAAATTATAATATTATTATTTGATCTCAAGTGGGCTGGACCAGTATATTTATGTCTTATTAAGCCATAAATAACAAGTATTCAAATTGGCGCAAAGAATTACAAGTACATTTGGAAATCATTCACATTTTTTGATAATTATCTTGCTGCAAATGTTGCAAATCATATGTACCTATGTATTATGCATTTTTACAATGGATGATATTGCTTCTACCCATATGATCAAAACATGAAGTATTATCTGTATTTTGTTAGTTTTTTCAAAGAATTGTTCTGAAGTTAAGCACTTTATTTGAACACATAATACTTTCTTTTTATTTACTTGGTCTTATGGGCGGACGACTGGTTAGAGCATCAGCCTCACAGTTCTGAGGACCGGGGTTCAATCCCCGGCTCCGCCTGTGTGGAGTTTACATGTTCTCCCCGTGCCTGCGTGGGTTTTCTCCGGGTACTCCGGTTTCCTCCCACATCCCAAACACATGCATGAATTGGAGACTCTAAATTGCCCCTAGGTGTGAATGTGAGTGCGAATGGTTGTTTGTTTGTATGTGCCCTGCGATTGGGTGGCAACCAGTTCAGGGTGTAACCCGCCTCCTGCCCGATGATAGCTGGGATAGGCTCCAGCATGCCCGCGACCCTAATGAGGAGAAGCGGCTCAGAAAATCTTATTTTGAAATTCACAGCCCTACTTTTATTTTGTAAATGAAACAACACACAGTTGTGCTCATATGTTTGATGACCCAGGCAGAATTTGTAAGATAGGTACAATTATTTAAAGAAAACATGAAGGGCCAGGCGAAACACATTTTAATTTTATTTTAATTGGATTCGAATTAAACTGTCAAGCATTTCAGAAATGCATTATCATTAAATAAAAACATAACCATGAAGAAATTAATTATGGTTGTTGTTCAGTCATCAGTCGTAGTGAAAAAAATCAATATTTCACAAATTCTGCCAGGGTATGTTAACTTATGATCACAACTGTACACATACTGCGCACTATTGACTTTTGACAATTTTGGGGGAAGAAAATGCCCATTATACATGCTATAAATTACGGTACCTCAATACAAGTGATTGGAAGAAATGATTGATGCATCCGGGTTCTGGCCACCTCTTGTGGCTATATGTCTCTATGGTTCACAGACTGACCAGCCTTTCTATACCCAACTTTAGTAAGGGTTAGTCACTGGGCCATCCAGTGGACAAAATTAGCAACAACAGTTACTTTTATTGAAAAATACTGTAGCAGTGAAGGTGTTCTCAATCCCCACGGGACAGATTGGACCCCCTGATGAACCGTTTCTGGCCCCTAAGCCATACCTTTGACACCACTGCTTTAGATGGAAGCTTTCCATCTAATTGGTTCACAAAGAGATTCATTTCTTGAGGGTTCATGTGCACACAAACCCCCCTTCTAGCAAAAACTTTGTCATTTACATGCTTGATGCCAATCTAAAGGGAGCTCTTGTATAATGTAATTAGAAAAGAATATTTTATTTTTATTATTATTGTCTTTTAAGTTTTACGTACAGCACTTTGTTACAGCTACGGTTTTTGTTAAAGTGCTCTAGAAATAAAGTTGAGTTGATTAATAAACAGTTACAATTCTAAATGAACGAAGCACAGCAGAAACGTACAAGCTACTGACATATAAAAACAATAATCAACAAAAAACATAAGGAGGTAATGTCCTGCATGTCCTGAACAACATGCATTGTCTGTATAATAATTGTCAACAAAATCCAAACAAGCCTAATGTGACAGCTCAGACAAAAGAAAACACTCACACCACTGCGATTCAAGACAACACATTTCAGTAATCCAATGCTGCTGGAAATCTATATGAATCTTTAATTAACAGTTACCTTGAACTAGTGAAAAGACCTGTAAACACCTTTGACTTACACTGAGCTAATTTCCTCTACATTTAACACACTGGAGTAAGGTGAAAATTAAAGTTAAATAAAGGTCTATCAGATAACTTTTGTCTTGTATACAAACAGTATAAGTGTCATGAACGGAACAGAGGATAGGACCCAAAAATGCACGACTCCAAAACAAATTGACAGTTTCCAAAAAGAGAGGTTTAATAGACGGGCATAGGTCGGTACACAGGCAGGCAATCCAAGAGAGGCAACAGTATCCAAAAACATGAGGCAAAGAGACAAGGTCGATAATCGGAACAGGGTCAGGTCTTACTGTGAATCTATGACGTGGAAACAAGGAATGCTGGAACGCGACGACAAGGTACAACGAACTGGCAACGAGAGGAAATGAGACACGAGGTTATATACAAGGGGTAATTAGGGTGAATGAGGCACAGGTGATGAAGATGCTCACATGAGCAGGTGTGTGTGAAACAGGGGGGGAAGACAAAACCCGGAACACACACACATATGACAGTACCCCCCCCTTAACGGCCGGCCCCAGACGGCCCTGGGGCCCCTGGATGCGCAACGTGGAAGTCCCGAATGAGCGAATCATCCACGATAAACGCAGACGGTACCCAGGAACGCTCCTCAGGCCCATAGCCCTCCCAGTCCACCAGATATTGAAACCCCCTGCCCCTCCGACGAGATGACAACAGCCGCTTCACAGAGAAGACAGGGCCCCCATCCACAAACCGGGGGGGAGGAGGGGGCCTGGAAGGCGGGACCAGAGGGGACTCCCGGGCTGGCTTGAGTGGGCTGACGTGAAAAGTAGGGTGGACCCGCATAGACCTTGGGAGCCTCAGCTTCACGGTGACAGGGTTGATTATTTTTGTGATGGGGAAGGGCCCAACGAACCTGGGAGCGAGCTTCTTGGACTCCACCCGGAGTGGAATATGTTTGGTCGAAAGCCAAACTCGCTGACCCACTTTGTAGTTCGGGGCCGGTGTCCTCCGACGGTCAGTAAGCGGCTTTGTAGGACCGTCCCTGGCGCAGCAGCATCTGGCGGGCTCGCTCCCAGGTCCTCCTACAGCGTCTCACCAAGGTTAATGCCGCTGGAACTGTGGATTCTGGGGCTATGGCAGGAAACAGAGATGGTTGGTAACCATGCACAACGTGAAAAGGCGATAGACCAGTGGATGCAGAGGGGAGGGAATTGTGGGAGAATTCGACCCAAACCAGTTTCTGAGACCAGGATCGCGGCTCCTGTGAAGCGAGACATCGGAGCCCCGTCTCCAGGTCCTGGTTCAGCCTCTCGGTTTGGCCGTTGGTTTCAGGATGAAACCCGGATGACAGACTGACGGTAGCACCTATGAGTTTACAAAACTCCTTCCAAAATTGCGAAATGAATTGGGGACCCCTATCAGACACCACATTCTTGGGGAAACCATGGAACTTAAAAACCTGATTAATCATTAGCTCGGCAGTGTCTTTAGCTGAGGGGAGTTTTGGAAGTGCAATGAAGTGCGCCATCTTAGAGAACCTGTCAACAACTGTAAGAATGGTGGTATTGCCTTTAGAGGCCGGTAATCCTGTAACAAAGTCTACGGAAATGTCTGACCAAGGACGTTGTGGTATTGGCAGGGGTCGCAACTCCCCAGAATGACGTTGATGAGAGGCCTTGTTAGCAGCACATACCTGGCAAGCATTGACGTAATCGCTAACATCCCTCCTAACATTAGGCCACCAAAAGCGCTGTTCGACCACTGATAGCGTCTTGGCAATGCCTGGGTGACATACCGTTCGGTTCGTGTGAGCCCAGTGGATGACTTTTCCCCTTAAGGTCGGAACCACATAAAGCCTGTTCTCGGGGCAATCTTCAGGGCTAGGAGTGTCTTTCAGAGCCCCTTCAACCGCAGTCTCAATGTCCCAAACAAAAGCGGAAATGAAGCATGACTTAGGCAAAATAGTCTTAGGGTCGGACAAAGACTCTCCTCGGAGAAAATGCGTGACAAAGCATCTGGCTTACCATTTTTAGAACCCGGTCGGTATGATAACGTAAAATTAAATCTAGAGAAGAAAAGAGCCCATCTAGCCTGCCTCGCATTTAATCTTTTGGCAGTTTTAATATATTCAAGGTTCTTGTGATCTGTCCATACTAAAAACGGAGTATGTGCCCCCTCTAGCCAGTGCCTCCACTCCATCAAAGCCACCTTGACTGCCAGCAGTTCACGGTCGCCAATGTCATAATTTTTTTCAGCTGGGGTCAATTTTTTGGAGAGAAACGCACAAGGATGTAACTTCTCATCCTTGAGAGACTTCTGGGAGAGCACTGCTCCTATTCCGGCATCAGACGCATCGACTTCTACCAAAAACTGCTGTTTGAGATCTGGCAAAGTAAGGATGGGAGCGGAGGTAAAGCTCGACTTAAGTTTTTGAAAAGCTGCATGACAAAGCGGGTTCCATACAAAAGGTTTGTGTGGCGAGGTAAGATCATGCAAAGGAGAGGCTATAGAACTGAAATTCCTGATGAATTTCCTGTAGAAGTTTGCGAACCCTAAGAACCTTTGTACATCTTTGCGTGACGTGGGAGTAGGCCAATTAATAACGGCATCGACTTTGCAAGGGTCCATCTTGACTTCACCTTGAGCCAGGACGAAACCCAGAAAAGAAACGGACGCCTGGTGGAACTCACATTTCTCAGCCTTGACATAGAGTTGATTCTGCAGTAACTGCTGCAAAACAGAGCGGACATGAATAATGTGAGTCTCCTCATCCGGGGAGAATATCAGAATATCATCTAAATAAACAAAAACATAAACATTCAACATGTCGCGCAGGACATCGTTGACAAGGTTCTGGAAAACAGCTGGAGCGTTAGTAAGCCCAAAAGGCATTACCAAATATTCATAATGTCCCGTTGGTGTGTTAAATGCTGTTTTCCATTCATCCCCCTCCCTTATCCTGACTAGATGATATGCATTTCTTAAGTCCAGTTTTGTGAAAATCTTGGCTCCCTCCAGGAACTCAAAGGCGGTGGAGATGAGAGGAAGAGGGTACCTGTTTTTTACCGTGATCTCATTGAGACCCCGGTAATCGATACAGGGTCGCAGGGTCTTGTCTTTCTTGTCCACGAAGAAAAATCCTGCTCCCGCAGGGGATGAAGATGGGCGAATGATCCCGGCTGCCAGTGATTCTTCTATGTATTCCTTCATGGCCTTGTGTTCCGGCCCTGAAAGAGAGAACAACCTCCCTCGTGGGGGTGTGGTTCCAGGCAGCAAGTCAATAGCACAGTCATAAGGTCTGTGGGGTGGAAGGGATTTGGCCTTGGACTTGGAAAAAACATCTTTAATATCCTGATAACAGGTGGGCACTTGAGATAAATCAGGAGAGCCTAGTGTCACTTTAGGAAGAACCCGTGTAGGGTCTTCCTTAATGAAATTCAGACTCACCTCTCCCGTGCCCTGGCTACCGGCACCGGCAACTTTGACGTGACAGTTGCTCACGGAATGACCCAACTGACCGCAGTAGAAGCACCGCCCTTCCCTCAGCCGGCGTTGACGTTCCTCAGAGGAGAGACGGAACCTGCCCCGTTGCATGGGCTCATCCGTGGTGACGCTAGCCAGTGGATTGAGACTGGCAGCAGGGAATCTGCCTTGGTTTTGCTTGTCACCGAGGCTCGTCCTCCAAGTGCGCAGTGAAGCATCCCTCCGCCGATCTCCATCCAGCTCGCGATCCAAAAGCCTTCTGTCGATCTTGAGGGCGAGAGCGATGAGAGTGTCCAAGTCGGGTGGCAGGTCTACCGGGACTAAATGATCCTTGACGGCGGGGGATAGTCCTTGAAAAAAGGCATCGAGTAGCGCCCGATTATTCCAATGAGTCTCAGCTGCTAGAATGCGAAACTCAATCGCGTAATCTGACACCCTGCGCTTGCCTTGTTGTAAGGTGACAAGGGAGCGAGCTGCCTCACGATCAGGAGTGGAAAATTGAAAAATTTGCTCCATAGTCTTGACGAAAAAAGCCCATGAATGACACGCGGCGGAATTGCGGCTCCATTCAGCAGTAGCCCACGCCTCCGCACGACCAGTCAGGTGGGAAATGACGAATGCGATCTTTGCCCGCTCGGTGGGGAAGGCGGCTTCCTGCAGTTCAAAGTGGAGTTCGCACTGCGTGATGAACGGCTTAATGTTCCCAGATTCTCCAGAGAACCTCTCTGGTCGAGAGAGCTGTGGGCAGACAGCAGCGGAGGTGGCAGGTGGCTGCATGGTGACTACTTCACACGGAAATACCGTGGCAGTACTGGGTGTGGTGCCCACTGGTTCTTTCTCTTGAAAAAATTTCAAAAGAAGTTCAAACTGCGAGGCCACCTGTCTCATCATATTGTCCTGATTCCTTGACAGTCCCTCTAGATGAAGGTGGAGGGCGGCAATCCGCTCATCCTGCTTCGCGAGGCGTTGACCCTGCGCTTGAAGGGCTTCGCGCACCGGGTCTGAGTCTGCTGGGTCCATGTTCTGGCCAGTTCGTTCTGTCGTGAACGGAACAGAGGATAGGACCCAAAAATGCACGACTCCAAAACAAATTGACAGTTTCCAAAAAGAGAGGTTTAATAGACGGGCATAGGTCAGTACACAGGCAGGCAATCCAAGAGAGGCAACAGTATCCAAAAACATGAGGCAAAGAGACAAGGTCGATAATCGGAACAGGGTCAGGTCTTACTGTGAATCTATGACGTGGAAACAAGGAATGCTGGAACGCGACGACAAGGTACAACGAACTGGCAACGAGAGGAAATGAGACACGAGGTTATATACAAGGGGTAATTAGGGTGAACGAGGCACAGGTGATGAAGATGCTCACATGAGCAGGTGTGTGTGAAACAGGGGGGGAAGACAAAACCCGGAACACACACACATATGACAGTAAGATTCACTCGTGCTAGACTGGACAGACAGGTGTATGGTGATGAGGGACTTTTCACATGCTAAATGCAACATTATTCATTCAGCCTTTATGGGACATAACTTGAACCTTGATTGAACCTAACGAGACATTTAACAGCAACGCAACTATGCATCAACAAGTTTACATACCCTATTTCTTGTCTTGCTGAAATCAGCTAATTTTTAGTATTTTATCTCATGCATGTGTCCATATTTGGCTAAGACCTCCCCGTTTCCTCTGATTGGTTGCCTGCCAAAAATGTACTGGCATTACCAGATAACTATTAACCCTTTATTGCTCTGTGACTGTTTTTTGTCAAAGTCTTTATGTCTCAAAAGTGTTCTCTGTCAATTGACTGTCTGTTGTCGTACTAGAGCGGCTCCAACTACCGGAGACAAATTCCTTGTGTGTTTTTTTGGACATACTTGGCAAATAAAGATGATTCTGATTCTGATTCTGAAATTCATGCATAAAAACGTCTGTAACTCAGGAATGCGTGGAAGATTTTAATTCATATTTCACGTTTACTAAGGCACCATAGAGACAATATTACATCTCAAATGCTAGAGAAAGTTGGTTTGGCAAAATATGTTCCCTTTCAATAAATTTTAATTGTACTATTGGGGTAGGCCTGTAAAACCATCCATTCTCAACACTGCTTATCCTGGTTAGGGTCGCAGGGTACTGGAGCCTATCCCAGCTGACTTTGTGCAAAAGGCAGACTACACCCTGAACTGGTCGCCAGTCAGCCGCAGGGCACATATAGACATGGACAAACATTCCCACTCACATTCACACCGTAACAGAGTGGCAACTGAACCCACGGTGCCCACACCAAAGGGGGCGAGTGTACCACTACACCATCAGTGGCTAGGCCTGTAAATGAACACTTAATTATAAAATCTTTGGATAACAATGCCTACTACCACCAATAGAAATATGTTGGAGTAATGCAGTGGCAGCACTGAAGAGTGGGAGCTAAAATAATGTACGAATTAATTATTTAAATAGACCGCAATTTGGTTTCAAAGAAAAAAATAATCATCAGAAATAATATTTCTTAGTAATATAATCCAAAATTATGCTTTTCAGATCGATCTGTGTAACTGTCAGTAAAACAGATTTCATTGTACATGTGAATTTATTTCATAAAAAAAAAAAAAATCCAAAAGAGCAAATTATTTTTGTACCATCCTCATGGACAGTTATCAAGTCAAGTTTTTGTAAAAATATGTATTTATCCTCAATCACAAAGACCTTTACAGGCCCACAGTTGACAAAAATTGATGACATCCCCTGATCTAAACCCCCCAATCGAGCAAGGAAAAACTGAAAACCCCATTTGGGGAGAAAAGACGAAACCTAACGAAGGGACCCCAGAGGGAGGGATCCCCCTTTCAGGATGACCAGGCTGCAATGCATGTCGAGTAGGCAACATTTATCACATTGTATGGTACTGTACAATGATAATGAATATGGCACAAGAGTCCATTTAAAGAGGTTAAGCACCATAGGTAGATGCCTATGACGCAAATGTAATTGCATCAAGTGTGGTAATTGTCACACAAATATAAACAGCATTTCAAGCAAGTAAAAAGTACTCAGTTACAGCTGACTGAGCAAAAAAAATAATACTTGTTCAGGCATCTTGTGCTTATTTGTACTTTACTAATTTGTATTTCTCAGATAATTAATTGACTTCAAGTGGTCTCTAGTAAGTACAGTAATTATTTACCAAAAATTGGGCCGTTTTTCTCTTATTGTGCACTGATAAGACCACATCGAGTGACTGAGTGAATTCTAACATCGTGCTCGCTTCAGCAGCGTTTTGTGGAATGCGGTCCATGAGACACTGGAGAAAGTCAGTCTAAGTGAAGATGCCAAAGTTACTCCTAAGCTGGCTCTAATAGTATAGCACCCAATGTGACTGCAATGAACACACAACACCATATGGCATCACAGGCCCCTGGCACATTGGGATATTTAGAATTACACACCCACTGACGCATTTTTTTACATTTTGTGGGGAGAGTCTCTGCTAGGATGAAGAGCAAACTTTATAAGAAAGTGGCGAGGATAGCCATGTTGTATAGTTTAGAGACAGTGGCATGAAAGAGACAACAGGAAGCAGAGCTGGAGGTGACAGAAATTAAGACATTGAGTTTCTCTCTAGGAGAGAGCAGGTTGGATAGGATTAGAAATGAGCTAATCAGAGGCAAAGTTAGAGAGAGCAGACTTTGATGGTTTAGACAGGGGCGGAGCAACATGGTTGCCAGGGGTGGCTGTGGCCACCCTTTACTGAAGATCGGCCATCCGGTGTCGGGCGCGACCACCCTGCCGACGGGCGCATCCACCCTGCTGCTACCCCCACAAAAGTGTTTTTGAAGGCAGAAAATTTCAATTGGCAAATCTGACATATATAAGTTGAATTTTTTTAATGTAATCTTTCACTGTGTTGTGAAGTTGTGGGATTGCCATTTGTGACGTATTTTCTCAAAGGCAATTCATACTTTTTATCAAACGTTTGCTGCAGTGCTCAAACAGCTGGCTTTTCAATAGTATTAAAAGGTTGTAATTCTTTTGCGACGTATTGAACTACACTTTCTGTGGGTGCAGTGTTACATTTGTATTTGCTTTGTCAACCAAAACGCCTCATTAAGCAGTGAGTGTTAAACTGTCGGGACAAAAACAAATTTGGCATCCCGTGGGCTCACCTTGCTATTTGGTTTTAAGCGGAAATATTGCTGCACAGGTCTGTTACAGTCGGCCTTTTTTCCCTTGTATCAATTTGTTCCTCGTGTACGAGACTGTGTGTGTGTAAGCGAGCAGCCCTGCTGCAAAGAGACAAAGAGTCTGAATACTTTTCAAGAGAATCCCCCCGTTTATTTAGTTTTAAACAAAAGCGCAGGAGTGATGAGAGTGAATTGTCTTGTCCTCCAGTCTCAATGTTATTTTTGGGACATACCATGGGCCACAAAAAAATGGACGGTGGGCCGCATATGGCCCGCAGGTCGTAGTTTGGACCCCTGCATTAGGCCATCATCATTCCCTTGATCGCCCTCTGGTGGAATTATGTAAAAAAAAAACATTTTTTTAAATCTATTTTAACCACTCTGTTACAACCCTGCTGTGTGCATGGGGAATGTCATTCTTGAACCGTCAAGGGCCTCCACCCCAAACTGATAACCCCGAAGGAGAATAGAATTACCCCAGATTTCCCATGGGTCTTGTACTATTCATTGTATCATTGTAGTGTGTCTAAATACTTTGGTCCATCTTGTGTATTTGTGCATGCATTCAAAGGATTATTGAAATATTGTCAGACTGCTCCTCCATTTTATTTAACCTGCAGATTCCTCCAGTGGCTAAATTTGAGTTTTACATCCGCCCACAAAGGCCCTAGCGACTTGTAATTCTAGATCTCTCAGTCATGCATGCATCCATGAAGGCCCAATTACCAGCAATGGAGTTCCTACTTCCTATCTGACAATTACATCTGTTAGACTAAGAGTTTTTCTGCCTGGGAAAAAAAATCAATTATTGTGATTGATTAGGATGTTAATAACCAATTAAATAGAAGTCAAGGCTACATAGCACTGCTGTTGATTGGGCTGATGAGAATGACGCTTCAGGATGAGAAGGATCAATTTAGTGGATCAAATATTTGCATTTCATTGCTGCATAAGCGTGGACAAGAACTAATTTGGGTAATTGCGACTGCTAGACAATGTCAGTTGTGTGCGCAAGGAAATAGAATGCATGAGCCAGTAGGGGAAGTGTGATGTGGTTTTAACACGGAGTATCACATGTATTGGCAAAGCACCATTCATCCTGCTTAGCAGTCTTTGCAGTCGTAGGTTAGTTACTGGATGAACTGTTGGGGTAGAAAAATGTATTTGTCCTTTTGGCACATTTTTAAAGTGCTACACTAAAAACAAATAAAATTTAATATGTACAGTATGTTATGCAAGTAGTGCAGGTGTAGAATTGTATTTTTCCATTCAGTCTGATTTAGCATATGAACCAGAGCACAGCTTCCAGATGATTGGACATAGTTTCATTAGCAGCCTTGCTTCTTTCTAGCACTCAGTCTTTCAACTCAAAGGACCTCAATTCATTGTTCAAACTACATGAGGACCTGAATTGGAAGCAATTAAATACCAAAGTGTAATATCACACATTTATTGTGTGTTAGAAAATGTTTCCTCTTTTTATATTAATGTTGATGATCACAAGAGTGCTGCACTCGTCCTGCCCCCCATCCTGCCCCCCGTCCTGCCGCTCCTTCTCCCTCCATGTTTGAAAGGCTTCTAGTTGTTCCATTCTTTCCCCGGCACGGCCTCACATACTCATTTCATTTTTCATTTACTGACTGATAATCAGAACATCATTACTGTGTTCAAACTGGGCCACAGTAGAGGTAATTGAGCAGCATAAAAAAGCATTTGAAAGAGGGATGAATAATAGGACTGGAGATGTGGGTGGCTGAGTGGCAAGGTGGACCTAGGCCTGCTCCCCTCAGGTGTTTTGCTTCAATGGAGTGGCTTCATGCAACACCTGTAGATTAAGATGCAATGGCAGGTGATTTTGTCCTTGATGTGGGTGCTTTTATGACAAGTCCCCCTCAGTACATCTATACACTGAGCACGTCTACCCAGGTAGAGGTTAAGCCAATTTCTCACTAGGATGCTACAATGACTTTATCTCTCATAACAACTCCATTAGAACTGCCTATGTTTCTCTCCTCCAAAGTGACTGCTTAATTAATCACTGGGTCAATGGGTTTTAACTGTTGTCTTCCTTCCTGTGTCATAAACAATACATTATATCACAACCCAAAAAATGCCCAAATTGACTCCTTAAGTTGCACTGACAAAAAACAAAAGCCCTTCACACTGGCATCCCAGTAAACTGGCGCAACAGATGTAACAGTAAAACTGGTATTTATATCAGGCTATTTCAGACCTAACTCAAGAAAGAAGGACATTGACATGTCTGAATTGTGCATTCACAGAGCTGACACCGCTCAGTGCAATGAGCTATTTAGACTCGTGGAGACATTGGCCCAACAGTGACAATTGCTTTCAACAACAGAAAGGGACACGGACAGTGAGTTTCAGGTATTAAACAGTACACATTAATTGTGGTTGATGATATCTCACTTATGCCACTGATACTATCACAGAAGACGTGACATTCGCAGTTCGACTTCATCCCCCCTCTCGCATTGGTACCTTACATAAAGAACTGTGAGCTTGGAAAAAATATGTAAAGATTTCCGTTAAGGCTAATGGGAGCTCTTGTACAATCTTTTATTTGTTCAGTTGTTCATTTCTCTCCACCATCCGCTGATTGTAGTGTGGCAGCTTGGCACACGGCCAGGTCCGTTTGGCTGTGGTGGTACATTTCCATCTCATTCATCACATAAAGACAGATAATCAGAAAGTCATTACAGTAGCTTGACACCAGTGCTTGCCCCAGGAAGACAGAGTAATTGAGTACCACAGAAGGGGTGAGAGCAGACTGAGCCAAGGCTATGTGGTAATAAATGTGAGATGTCTACATAAGAGGTGTGGGGGGTTGCATAACAGAGACATGGATGTTCAAAAAGTGAGACTGACAGTTGAGGTGCGAGCAAACTATTTGGGTTGGGGGACTAAGACAACAATTTGAAAAAGATGACAGAGAGGATGCAAGCACTTGGAAAACTGAAACAAAAGCAATTCACCTTGAAATTTTCTGTGATGTTTGGTGACTAGGAAAGTTTGGTGTGGCAAAAGGGTGCATTATTCTCTTTCACAACCAGTATGATGCCTCAAATGACCATACAGTATTAGGTTCCACTCCGTTGTGAGGTGTGTTGTTTTATCATGGCGGGGTTTCGGTACTGACAAAAACTTGCAAAACGTGACTAAAATTCGGGATTCATGACCTCTATAGGCTTCTTTATACTCGCGCGGCCGGTGACCGCGCTGACGTCACTGCGGCTATCCCGCGCGCAGTTTGCCTTTATACTTGAGCGCAACTGACGCGCTCAGTTTTGAAAATGTACTGCCCCAGGGTGTCGCTACGGCCGGCATTGGCTAGGACACCACAGGGTGGAATTTCCTCTGCATTATTTGGCCATTTCCGGTAGCCGTTTTTACTTTCCTTCCCGTAACAAGGAACAAAGCAACAACAATGGGGACCGTGGAAACGTGTCTGCTAGAACAAATGGACCTAGATGACCAGATGATATGTTTAATTATGCTGAAAAATCGATGAAGAAGGCGGCAGCGGCGGTGGTATATGGAACGAAGGGGAAGGCTGAGTATGTCATCACAGCATGTGACTAAAACAGACCAATCGTGAGAGAGGATCTCCGCGGCTTTCTACGCGCAGCAACAGTTTTTGCCGTGTGCGCATCAAGTGACGGGGTGGGACCACACGGGCCAATGTGTCGGTCACGTTGTTCAATGCAGGCATTGTCGGCAGCACGAGCGCGGAGTATAAAGAAGCCTTATAGGCTTTACAGTTGTAGCGTATATGAGTTAAATAAAAATGTAATTAATTTAGGAGAAAAGAATAAGCCGGAAGCGACGCCTGCGTTACTTCCGGTTTAGCGTTATTTTAAGTTTAATCGTTCAAATTAACTATTTTATCTAGTAAAGGGGTACCACGTCACTTTTTAGATGTATAAAACTTCAGGACAAAGTGACGACAAACCTTTTTTCCTGTCTCGTAATTTGAAGGTTGCTACATGAATTAGATAAGAGTTCCAGATAGCCAGAGGTTTTTTTTCTCGAACCCAAACACACACAACTGATGCAGGTAGTGAATTTTTTTATAGAAACTTTAATGAGATCTAACATGGGAATCTACAAGGGAAACAATGCAGGAAGAAAAAAACAAAACAAAGGACTAACGAACATTGGCAAAGGAGACTGACTTGTGACGTGAGGGTGGAATGAGCGTGTAGTGACAATGCATATAGTTGGGGGTCCCTATTCTCAATAATTTCAACCCAAATATGCACAAATCCGTACTTTTAGTAACAGCATGTTGGACTTACGTGTGTTGAACACAAGTGAGGCAGACGGGTCGAGCTTCTGAATATTTGGCCAGTCCGGTCCGCCTGGGGGAACAGGTGGATTTGGCGGAAAGGAGGAAGGAAAAAAAAAAGGAGCACAAAAAGTTCCCAGGCAGGACGGCCGTAGCCGATGCAGGATCCGATGTGTCCTCGTCACCTCGTGCTGCGAGGTGGGGCCTTCTGGCTGGGCCAGTCTTCGGCAAGTTGGTTGGACGAGAGAAGAGCAGAGACAGCGAGAGCGAGAGCAGCCAAGGGGGCTCCGGCCTTTTATGGCCAGCCACCAAAGGGGGTGGTCCGCCACCCCCCCTTTCTTTCCCACCACCTCCGGGACCAAAAGCGAAGCTGGACCGCCTCTGAATTTTATTTTTTCAAGTTTAGGATTATTTTGTGGTTTAAAGCCAGTGGAATAAAATATGAATTATTGGATTTAAGATAACAAGACCATTTCCCACTTTGCATTGTCACGTGCCCATCCTCTTTAATCCATGTAACGAATGTTTCAAGTGGATGTGGTTGTTGAGAACACTGTAATATTTGCAATGTGGCATTTGTGTTGAGTGGGGTGAAACATTTCATCCGGTTCAGTGGACAAACAGATTTGACATCAGACATTCAAATTTGCAGAAATACAATCACTAGTGGTGTTTATGTAAAGTTCTTTTGAAAATTATATATCACATTAAAATCCAATGAAGATTGTGATTAGTTAATCCGGGGTTGCAGTGGCTTTCCTCTACCTGTGGGTGTCGCTAGTACGCCGTCCATTGTCCCAACCCGGATGAGCAAATTTCTCTAAAGACAGCGAAAAAGAGAAATCTTTGTTGTTGAGGCTCTTCAGGCTGGAAGTTAATTAATTTAACGTCCGGGTGCGAAACCAGTTGTGTGTGTCTCAGCTTTGATGCTACTAGCTTGTAATTCATTTGGCGTCTGTGTGCGACGTGAAACCTGGCATCCCGTGGTCATCTCCTCGGCAGGGGAGTGGAGACAGCGATGCTGCTTGGTCTGGAGTTTGGGGGTCACGGTGCCATCGGGCGAGAGCATGTCCGTTACACAGGATAACAGACCAAACTTTGAGGTCAGATCATAATAATAAAAGCGATAATCTATCACAAGGTACATGGGTCATTCCAGAGTTGGGGGGACATTTTGGGTATGTTTTTTTTTTGTCTTCCTAGTAACCGTTAAAACATTTTGTTTTATCACAAACATTTTCATGGTTGTCTTTCAACATAATAATAATAATAATAGTGGAACGGTGGTTGCACGTCTGCCTCACAGTTCTGAAGACCCGGGTTCGAACCCGGCCACGCCTGTGTGGAGTTTCCATGTTCTCCCCGTGCCTGCGTGGGTTTTCTCCGGGTACTCCGGTTTCCGCCCACATCCCAAAAACATGCGTGGTTAACTGAAGACTCTAAATTGCCCATAGGTGTGAATGTGAGTGTGAATGGTTGTTTGTTTATATGTGCCCTGTGATTGGCATGCGACTAGTTCAGGGTGTACCCCGCCTCTCGTCTCGAGTCAGCTGGGATAGACTCCAGCACGCCAGCGACCCTAGTGAGGATAAGTGGTACGGAAGATAATAATAATAGAGCGCTTTCAGTCAAAGTGGTGTACAGATAAGTAAAATGTAAGTACAGGTACAGTATCAACAACTAAAAAATATTTAATAAGACGAACAAAGTACAACAATTTTGTAAATAAAAACAGGTCCCAAAACAAAGCACATCATTAAAACAGGACACCAGATACAGTATAAATTAAAATGTAAGAGTACAATGGTGGGTCTTTAATATTGCTTAAAATTTTTTAACTGAGTAGGCTTGTGGAAGAGTTTTCCACAGAATTGGGTCTCGGACTAAAAAGGCACGTTCAACAAACAGCTTCCTATTTACTTTTGGGATGGAACACAAATTTCACGAAGTTCCTTTAAATACACTGGTGCTAAGCCATTTAGAATCTTATAAGTTAAAAGCCGTACTTTAAAATCCGCTCTGACGTCGACAGAGAGCCAGTGAAGGGAGGCCAATACAGGAGTAATATGAAGTCCCAGTTAAAACCCAAACTGCCGCGTTCTGGACCATGTGCAGACCTCGAACGCTTTTTCTGGGCAAGGCAGATAAAAGAACATTGCAATAGTCAAGCCTAGATGTCACAAAAGCATGAATTAGGGTCTCTGCATGATTCACTGAGAGGATTGGTCTGATCCTTGCAATTTTGCAAAGATGGAAACAGGCCAGCCGTGTTACCTCCTTTACATGCAACTCAAATGAAAGAGTCTGGTCAAAGAGTACACAAAGATTCTTTACCCAATCCTTGCCACCAATAACACAGTCATCAAGAGACAGGGTGAAATTGTTAAAATGATGACTATGTTTCAACGGTCCAATCGTAATCATTTCGGTCTTTGATGGATTTAGAAGAACAAATGTTGAGTCTTAGTCTAATGCCAAAAATAAACCATTCACTACTTTTGTTAGAGCTGTTTCAGTGAATGATATGAGTGAAAGGCCGACTGCAATGGCTCAAATAGCTCATTCTAACACAAATTTTTTTTAAAAGCTGGCTTAACACCACTTTCTCTGAGACTTTAGATGAAAATGCACGGTTTGAAACAGGTCTACAGAGCGTAAAATACTGAAAGTGATTATACATCTGAAATAGCTGATTATACACATACAGAGGACAAGTTTTGAGTAGGACTAACCCTGAAAACTGATACGCCCCAATAACATTCTCGGCCGAGTTCTGCGGGTCTGCTCTTAAAAGCTGGTGGAGGTGTTTACAGACTTATTTAAACTGTACCAAGATGGCGCCTACCAGTGTGGTCGCCTCGGTAACGCGCTCTCTAGTATTGTTTTTGTTTTTGTGTTTTTCGTCCGTCTTTGGAGACCTTACACGACTCACTTACACAAGGGGAGACCTGCTAACCATCAAGGAGGCTACTCCGGACTTTCTGTCACCAACGTTCGCAAATCCGCTCAGTTTTTTCCCCAAGTTACTCACTGGAGCGGCGTCCGCGGTTTTCGGCGCATGGAGACGGAAGCGGCGCCACAGAGGGAAACGAGCCGGCATTCAGGTGAAACTCCGCAAGAGAGGACACAGATTGGCGTTCCCGTCGATCCACCTCGCGAATGTACGCTCCCTACCCAACAAAATGGACGAGCTTCATCTTCTGTTAAAGACCAGTAAAGACTTCGGACGTTCCGCGGCCATGTGCTTCACGGAGACCTGGCTTTGCGACGCTGTACCCGATGGCGCCGTCATGCTTCCCGGCTTCCACATTCATCGAGCGGTCCGCGACATGGAATCATCGGGGAAAACAAAGGGCGGTGGGATATGCCTCTATATCAACGAAAAATGGTGTACGGACGTCACGGAGCTCAGCACACACTCCAGCCCGCATTTGGAGTCACTGTTTTTGAACTGTAAACCATTCTACTCGCCACGTGAGTTTGCATCATTCATACTGGCTGGAGTCTACATACCGCCTCAAGCTAACACGAACGCCGCACTGCTAACGCTCGCCGAACAAGTCAACAAAATTGAAAAAAAACACCCGGACTCACCCCTCATTATTCTCGGGGACTTTAACAAAGCTAAACTCAACCACGAACTCCCTAAATACAAGCAGCACATCGACTGTCCTACCAGGGAAAATAATACTCTAGACCACTGCTACACTACGGTAAAAAACGCATACCGTGCTATACCTCGTGCAGCCCTGGGCTCGTCTATATCACGGCTTAATTCACTTAATACCGACGTACAGGCAAGAACTTAAATGCGCGAAGCCTACAGTGAAAACAGTGAAAAAGTGGACCAATGAAGCCAAGATGGAACTTCAAAGCTGTTTAGCTGAAAATTCAGCTGGCAGCCTAGATGAATATACGGACACTGTTACATCCTATATCAGTTTCTGTGAAGATGTGTGTGTGCCAACAAAATCATTTCGCACATTCAACAACAACAAGCCGTGGTCCACTGCTAAACTTAAGCAGCTTCGCCAATCTAAGGAGGACGCATATCAGAGCAGGGACAGGGCCCTGTATAATCGAGCTAGAAACCAGCTGACTAAAGAAATTAACATTGCAAAGAGGAACTATGCAGCAAATTTGGAAAAACTGTTTAGCGCAAACGACTCTAAATCAGTCTGGCGTGCATTCCAATCGCTGACTAATTACAAGCAACGATCCCCCCAAGCTGAGAACAATAGCACACTAGCCAACGACCTGAATACCTTCTACTGCAGATTTGAAAAGGACAGTTTCACACCACACACCCACCTGGCCACACCCCACATCCACAATCACACCTCTGACTTCTGCGTTAACCATCCATGAACAGGATGTGAGACGCATCTTCAAACAACAAAAGATCAACAAAGCGGCAGGCCCGGACCATGTGTCCCCATCCTGCCTCAAATTCTGCGCGGACCAGCTCCCTCCAGTCTTCACTCAGATCTTCAATAGATCTCTGGAACTGTGCGAAGTTCCATCCTGTTTCAAACGCTCCACCATCATTCCAGTCCCCAAGAAACCTGCAATCTCGGGTCTGAATGACTACAGCCCTGTCACTTTGACATCTGTGGTCATGAAGTCCTTTGAACGTCTCGTGCTGGACCACCTCAAGAGTGTCACAGGTCCCCTGCTGGACCCCCTGCAGTTTGCCTACCAAGCGAACAGGTCTGCGGCTGATGCAGTCAACATAGGACTGCACTTTATCCTAGAAAACCTCGACAGTGCAGGGACCTACGCGAGGATCCTGTTCGTGGACTTCAGCTCATCGTTCAACACAATCATCCCTGAAATCCTTTCATCCAGGCTTCTCCAGCTCAGCGTCTCACCTGCCATTTGCCAGTGGATTTACAGCTTTCTGACGGGCAGGACACAGCAGGTCAGGCTGGGGGAGGCCACCTCAAGGTTGTGTCCTCTCTCCGCTGCTCTTCTCTCGCTACACGAACGACTGCACCTCAGCGAACCCGACTGTCAAACTCCTGAAGTTTGCAGATGACACCACTGTCATCGGCCTCATCAAGGACGGAGCGGTTGGAGCTGTGGTGCGGCCGACACAACCTGGAGCTGAACACGCTCAAGACTGTAGAGATGATCGTGGACTTCAGGAGGCATCCTTCGCCACAGCTGCCCCTCAAGTTGTCCAGCTGCCTTGTGTCAACCGTCGAGACCTTCAAGTTCCTGGGAATTACAATCTCTCAGGACCTGAAGTGGGCGACCAACATCAACTCCGTCCTCAAAAAGGCCCAGGAGAGGATGTACTTCCTGCGGCTTCTGAGAAAACACGGCCTGCCACCGGAGCTGCTGAGACAGTTCTACACAGCGGTCATCGAATCAGTCCTGTGTTCTTCCATCACAGTCTGGTTTGGTGCTGCTACAAAAAGGACAAACTCCGACTGCAACGGACAATCAAAACTGCTGAAAGGATTGTCGGTACCCCCCTACCCACCATTGAGGACTTGCACGCTGCCAGAACTAAGGCAAGGGCGTGCAAAATCCTCTCGGACCCTCCGCACCCCGGTCACCAGCTCTTCCAGCTCCTTCCCTCAGGTAGGTGCTACCGATCAATGCAAACTAGAACTAGTAGACATTCCAACAGCTTCTTCCCTCTTGTGATAAACTTCTTAAACACCTAACCTACAATTCCATTACAACAAGCTGGCAATTTTTTGACTTGAGTTCGTTGTCACATTTCTGTTGGGCCATCCATCCATCCATTTTCTGAGCCGCTTCTCCTCACTAGGGTCGCGGGCATGCTGGAGCCTATCCCAGCTGTCATCGGGCAGGAGGCGGGGTACACCCTGAACTGGTTGCCAGCCAATCGCAGGGCACATCGAAACAAACAACCATTCGCACTCACAGTCATGCCTACGGGCAATTTAGAGTCTCCAATTAATGCATGTTTTTGGGATGTGGGAGGAAACCGGAGTGCCCGGAGAAAACCCACGCAGGCACGGGGAGAACATGCAAACTCCACACAGGCGGGGACGGGGATTGAACCCCGCACCTCAGAACTGTGAGGCTGACGCTCTAACCAGTCGGCCACCGTGCCGCCTCTGTTGGGCCAATTATGTATTATTTGTGCACTCACTGTAGTTGTCTCGCCGTGCTGCACTATTTGCATATACTGGCCACTCATGCCAGAGTAGCATCTGCTCCATTTGCACACTGATTGAGGAGTATCTGTAACATTTGCACAACCAACATTGTCCCAGATTATCGCACTACTCGTCACTTTAAACCGCATACACTCCTTGAAGTCTCAGCACCCTTTGCACAATGGTCATTGCACCGGACTATTGCAATATTAGTCATTCGAACTGCTCTAAGTGCTAGAGGACTCTCTAGCAAAAAAAAAAAACAACAACAACAAAAAAAAACAATTACCGGCATTACCAGATAACTAGCAACCCTTTACTGCTCAGTGACTGTTTTTTTTTTTTTTGTCAATGTCTTTATGTCTCCAAAGTGTTCTGTAAATTGACTGTCTGTTGTCATACTAGAGCGGCTCCAACTACCGGAGACAAATTCCTTGTGTGTTTTGGACATACTTGGAAAATAAAGATGATTCTGAACTGTCCCTCATTCACTCATATGTGCCCATCTGTTTCAAATACATCACCATAGTGCCCCTCCGGAAGAAAACCAAGTAACCAGTCTAAATGGCTACCGCCCCATTGCACCCACCTTAATAGTGATGAAGTGCCTTGAGAAAGTCGTCATGACACATAAAGAAGGCAGTCCCGGACACAGTGGACACCCTCCAGTTTGCTTATCTTTAGAACCGCTTCACTGACAATGCCGTTAACACAGTTATCCATACAGCCCTTACACACTTCAAAGGACAATTGTGATCGAATGCGATCTATTGACAACAGCCTAGCATTCAAAATGGTCATCCCAAGCAGGCTGGCTGAGAAGCTGCTTACCCTTATACTAACACCCCTCCTCTTCAACTGGGTGCTGGATTTCCTCACAGACAGACCCCCGAAAGTCAGAGTTGGCACCCGGATATCAGGCACAAGGACAGTGATCACGGGGACCCTCAAGGCTGTGTGTTCAGCCCTCTCCTGTACACCCTCTTCACCCATGAGGATGACACCACCATCATTAGGTTTGCTGATGACACGACAGTCATTGGGCTGAGCACCGGTGGAGAAGAGATGGACTACAAGAATGAGGTGGTACAGCTGGTGTCCTGTTGGTATGAAAATTACCTCTCTTTGAATGGTGTAAAGACTCAAGAGATGATTATCGACCCAAGGCGGGGAAAAGAGCACCTTTCACCACTTGTCATCAGTTGGACTCAGGTGGAGACGGTGAAGACCTTCAAACTCCTCAGTACCCATGTCCCATGGACCGACAACACACAGTAACATCATCAGAAAGGCTTAACAGAGACTGTACTTCTTGAGAAACCTAAGAAAATTTGGAATACCCCCAAACTGCTCAGCAACTTCTACAGATGCAAAGTGGAAAGCATCCTGACCAACTCCATCACAGTATGATGTGGGAACTATAGTATGTAGAAGTGGAGGGAGACCAGCAAAGTAAGAATTTTATTGCTCAGTGCTACTGTGTTTTTATTGTGCATATGAATGTAAAACGTACAGAGAGTCATTAAGAATTATATATAGAGTAGTGCAGCAATACTGATAAACAACAGAATTGTGTAAACACTGCAAAGTGACAGAGCTACAATGATGAATACAGTGACAATGTAACTACAGAGATGTGTTAAATGATGGCAAAGTGACAAGTGAACATTACATCATCAATATCAAGGTGAAAAGCTGTTGGAACTTCTGCTGATGTTGAGGGGCCAAGTCAAGCTTTATGTATGTTTATAACCTCTGTGATAGTAAACAATTTTTATGTTTCAGAATTATTGGAATAATATTCCTGGGTTAGCATAATAATGCAGTGGTCCCAAATCATAACTTCCCAAGGCAAACATTCTCACACAAGTGCTGCAAATTCACCTCAAAGCTGCCAAATAAGCTCTGATGGCTGCATTTAACCAGCTTTGTGAGTCAACCTGCCAATAATGGACATTCACTTCTCAAAGAACAACCACTCTGGCTTTGGCAAAAATAATGGCCACCTGGACTCATTTTAAACAAGAGTGGCTGTGGTAGCTGGGAAAATCATCTTCTGAATAAATGGCCTGCATCTGCCACAGTTTTCCCTTTCCAACATGTCTGCTTTGGGCCAAAACAAAAATCATGAGTTCACAATTTCATCTGAACAAAATACACCATTTATATATCCACTTATCTTGTGTAAAGGTTAGTCTTGTGAGTGTCATGGCCAGCTGGAGCCTATTCCAGCTAACTTAGGATAGGAGGCTGGATACCTTGGACTCATCACCTGTCAATCACATGGAGACAATCATTCACACTCCCATTCACACCTGTGATCACTGTAGAGTCTTCAGTAAACCTAACAAGGTTTTTGGCCTGTGGAATCTTGTAAGAAGATATTGCAAATCAGTTGTGCAAAGGTCATAAAATACCCTCAAAATGAAGTCTCAATGACAGTTACTTAGTTATGACTGCAGCTTGAGGTCGACAATTTGCCACTCATGTGTTTTGGACATGAACGCCTCGCTGAAATTAAATGGGTAGTGGGTTTTCACAACAAACTAGCAACGGGACCTCAAGCGTGTGTAAATATTGTAGTAGAACTGAGACCAGTACCAGGGTCACTTGCAAAATATACAAGTCTATCCTCAAATATAAAAAAACATGTCCAGTTCTACAAAGTCCCTGAAGTAGGTGATCTGAGGTCATACCCAATTGTAACATTATTGACCACAATCCACAGTGTCCTCATCCCGTAGCCTGTGCAGTTAGATGTCATAGTAAAGAATAAAAGTGCAATCCATAGTCGAGCTCACATGCCCTTTCTGATGTAGTATTCGTAAGAGAAGTGGTGTTACATAATGGAAGTAACACAAAGAGTAAGACAAAGTATGTGTAAGACAAAGGGAATGACGTTGAAAGATATATTGTACAGGAAGGTGTAATGGCAAAGTTGTCTCTCTCAGCTCTGAGACCGGGTCATGTCAGTCTGATCTCATTATCCAGCACTTAGTCCTCAGACAAACAGCCAGTGGCCTCCTTACCACCCTTCATCTCTCCATCTCTCCCTCACTTCATCCTTTCCTAACAACTAGTGCTGCTCATGTCCTAACAACTCGTTTGGCTCACTTACCGTCTAATGACTGCCACTCCTTATAGCATGAGTTTCAAATCCCATTTATCTCCACTATTGTAGGCTCACATTCAGACCATTCTCTTTCTAATGCCCTGGGAGAGCACAGTGGAGAGGGAGAGCGAATGAGAGAGTGAGGGTTGAGGAGTTGGCTAGCTGAAGGAAGATGCTGGGATGGCAGCAAGAAACTTTCCCTCTCTTATTAGTCACAGAGTTAATATCGCCCCGAGGTGTATCGATCAATCCTGCATCCTCAAAATAGCTCATTTCTTTCTTCACTTTATTTAATGCTAGAGCACATGAAACATCATGTATTGCTCTATTCTTTGCTTCCATGTCATCCACTTTTACGTTCGTCCTTTACTCCGTTTAGTGTCCCCATTTCCTCTCTGTCTTTATCCTGAGTGTTAATGTGTTTGATGGAGGTCTTTCACCCGGCAAGCACCATTACAGTCATTTCCTCTATAATGTGAATGAAGGCAATCCATTATTTATCTCAGACTTGCTCATTACTCCCAAGTCCATACAATCCTAGACTTTCAGAGACAAATGATTTTATTATTGCTGCAATAGCTTGTATTGGTGCACATAGTGCACATTTATGTAATGGTTAAGTTTCTAATCATAGATTGTGGCTAGCTAAGTAAGGTCAAGATGTAGTGGTCAAACAATAAAAGACTTACAAGATTGCTCAGAATTTGTGGCCTTCCTTTTACAGGGCAGTTAGTCAAATCTGGAACCTCAATTTCCATTTTTACAACATTGGAAAAGAAAGTATTTATTTCAGTGGCAAAATGTGTTTAGAGTCCCAGTCATTGGGCAGGTTTGAGCAATTTTTTATTTATTTTTTTAACCTCATTGTCTTGAAATAGGCGGCACGGTGGACGACTGGTTAGAGCGTCAGCCTCACAGTTCTGAGGACCGGGGTTCAATCCCCGGCCCCGCCTGTGTGGAGTTTGCATGTTCTCCCCGTGCCTGCGTGGGTTTTCTCCGGGCACTCCGGTTTCCTCCCACATCCCAAAAACATGCGTTAATTGGAGACTCTAAATTGCCCGTAGGTGTGACTGTGAGTGCGAATGGTTGGTTGTTTGTATGTGCCCTGCGATTGGCTGGTAACCAGTTTAGGGTGTACCCTGCCTCCTGCCCGATGACAGCTGGGATAGGCTCCAGCACGCCCGCGACCCTAGTGAGGAGGAGCGGCTCAGAAAATGGATGGACGGATGGATGGATGTCTTGAAATACTAAACCATATTTGGCCTACAGTTTTAACAGCCACCCATTGCATCAACTAAGTGAACCAGTGGAATTTGTTGGTTCATAGTATTAAAGCTGTGGAAAAAAATATTAGTCAAAAGTATTCATACCAACCAATTGTGAGTTATTTTATGTGAGGAAAGACCACTGGAGACCAGAGACAAAATGGACAGTTGTCTGTTGTTTATTGGCAAGAAGTAACAACACATTGGAGACAGACTATGAGTCTGTCTAAACAAAGAAGTGCTATCTTATACTCTGAGTAGGGGGTGGGGTGGAATGTGCCAGAAAGGTCTACTCCTTATAAGGCAAACAACAGATGTTACAACCTTCAGAAACAAGCCCAGATAAACGACTTAAGGCTTCTTTATACTCGCGCGGGTGGCGACTGCGCTGACGTCACTGTGGCTATCCGCCGCGCAGTTTGCCTTTATACTCGAGCGCAACTCACGTGCTCTGTTTTGAAAATGTGCTGCAGTTCTCCTCCTAGTCGTGTGTGTTGTTATGGCTGGTATTGGCTAGGACGCCACAGGGTGGAGATTTTTCTGCATTTTATGGCCAATTCCAGTAGCCGTTTTTACTTTCCGGAACAAGGAACAAAGCAAGAACAATCCCAACTGTGGAACAGTGCCTGCTAGAACAAATGGAACAAGATGACCAGATGATGTGTTTAATTGCATTTAATTTAATATTGCAAAATCGATCAAGAAGGCGGCGGCTTAGGTGGTATGTGGAACCAAGGGGAAAGCTGAGTACATCATCACAGCATGTGACTAAAACGGACCAATTACAAGAGATGATCAATGGTTAGTGAGTGACAAGGTGACAAGCATTCTGCGCACGGCGACAATTTGTGCTGTGTCACACAGGAGCCACACGGCCCAATGTGTCGGTCACGTGATGCAATGCGGGTGCTGTCGCCCCGCATCTGTTCCTTCTCCCTTACGCCTGTCTAGATCTCAGATCTAGTTTGCATGTTCTCCCCGTGCCTGGGTGGGTTTTCTCTGGGCACTCTGGTTTCCTCCCACATCCCAAGAACATGCATGGTCGGTTGATTGAAGACTTTAAATTGCCCGTAGGTGTGAATGTGAGTGCAAATGGTTGTTTGTTTCTATGTGCCCTGCGATTGACTGGCGACCAGTTCAGGGTGCACCCCATCTCTCGCCCGAAGATAGCTGGGATAGGCTCCAGCACGCCCGTGACCCTTGTGAGGATAACCGGTACAGAAAATGGATGGATGGATGGATGGATTTATTGGTATATGATATTGAGTGCTCTCTACTCTCAACCAGTGGGGATGATGGTTGCGTGTTCAATCCCTTGGCAGATTTAAAAAAAAATTTTTAACCACCAAATTATTTTGGGGTGCTTAAGGCTAACACTGTGCACAGCATTGTGGATGCAAGGATGTTAGATTAAGGGGGCTACACACAAAGCACCTGACACATTTTGGGGGTCTGCTGCTTTGTGAAGGAGCATTTTCGCGGTGCTTGAGAAGCAAGGCACCTCTCCAGCAACTAGCCACAGAGTCCATAATGTGGTTCATATTGGGGCTTGAATAAAAGTACCAGAGACATTTATTTTATTTATGCTATCTAAACTGTTCTACTGTCCGCTGCAGCACAGAGACATTTACAGTAGCACATAAACCTAGTTTGAACTGTTACAGAACCAACTGTGAACTGCACTCCAACAGGAACCTTGTCACTCACTAACCATGCATCACAGAGGAGTCACAATAACTTTGCTGTATGTACTGTATGTCTATAATGGGAGAGGTCCATTTATCGAGGGAGTTAATAGCCGTTTAGGATGTCAACTTCACTCCAATATATTTCTGATTTCCCGTAGTAGCAGTGATTATGGAGAGTGATTCCATGCCAAATAAAGCTGCTACATTACAAGACTATATATACACGTTTGCAGACAGGAAAATCAATAAGTTCAGTGATGGAAACAAGTTGTCACTATAATGGAACATGTGTGCAGTGCTGCATTATAAGAGAAAAACAATTATAATAATGAAATGACTTAAAATGTTTTAAACAGTTTATGACTGACAGTCAGCTGTATACATTATATATATCATTTTACACTTACGAATATGTGAGTCTCGGGATGCACATGTCTGAAAACAATAAGTCGCAGTCCTGGAACAGAGTCCCTGCAACTTATCATGATGGAATACAGATACAGTAATCTCCTTACACGTATTCTTACAGTTACCAAGCACATGAACCATCCCCAACCCCACCCTCTGTACACATCTTTCTCCTTGACGCTAACAAGGCGACAGCCACACCTGATCCTCCCTCTGATACTTGTACATGTGACAAGTGCAGCAGCAGACGTTCGAGGGAGCACCACTCCAACACACACACAGGAACACATGCACACAGGCACCCATACACACACACGCAAACACATACACACACATGCACAATCTCTACCTTCAGCACACCCTCAGTCATAGTCTCTACCCCTGTCTGGTTGCTGAAGTGCACCCACACAGTAAATTAATCCCAATGCCCTGTCTACCGCACATAGGGCTCGTGTCAAAAGAAGTATGTGGTGTAGAGACTCCAGTGACATTTTAGAAAGACAGACACACTATTGGAAGCCATAACATAAAGAAAAAACATGCCGAGAGGGAATAATGGAGATCGGCAGGCCAAATGAATGCTGAGATTTAGGGAAGGATAAAACATGCAGGCTAATGAAAGATAAACGAAAGAACACAAATAAAGCAGCTAATGAGACAGATGTATCAACCTGGTGTGACCTTTCCCTCTTTATCTAATCATGCATGCCTTAATGTATTCTTTTTAAAACACTGTCTAGCATTAAAAAATGTTTTTGTAGTTATTCGAGGTTCCCATGCGCACACATATTATAGCTGGAAATCATAGCGCTCATTTGTATTTACTTGATCTACTGCCTACATTTAACTATGCAGCAACAATTTAGCATTAAAAAAGTGTCATACTTAATGTTTGAGGCTTGCACCCCATCCACACAGAAACAAGCTTTTTTTCTAAATTTTGTGTAACAGAGTGAATAAATTTCACATCTTTCCTGAGACAATGATATGGTACTCCCAGTTCTCGCGTGTCCGTGCATGAGCTAACAATTGCAACAATATCAGTAACAATGGTCGATCACCGTGTCGACTGTTTTTTACCTTGGAAAGTGAGCTTGTCGTTCATTCTGAATTGAAGCAGAAGTTTGAGACAAACATCTTCTTTCTTGCTTTTTTCGCATTCCCCGCCATTGTTGTATGTTCAAATTGCTTGGACTTCTTCTCCAGAAATAGAGCCTTTGTATTTCTTTTTCAGTTTTAAGAAGTTTCCCACACACATGGAAACATTTTAAGAAATGTGTATGCATACAAACATGCTGAAATGCTGTTGTACTATATATGCCAGTTCTGAAAAGTGATGCTGTAACGCTACCACAGTTAGTCACCAAAAGCAGAGAATAAGTGATGTAAACATAGTCAGAACAATGGTGGGGAATGTCAAATGAGCAAGAAAGGAGACATTTGTATGGACTGATGTCAAGGTAGGACTTAGCCCAGGGGTGGGCAAACTACTGCCTGCGGGCCACATCTGGCCCGTCGATCATATCAATCCGGCACGCCAAAGATTGGTACAGAATCGCCCAAATCATATCAAAATCATGACTGGATTTATTTGATCTTGTCCTGTAATGCCAAGTGGTTCCACCAGGTTGTGCTGTAATGCCCAGTGGTTCCACCAGGTAGCGTAGTAGGCACAGTGATACATTGACCTGACTTTGGCTGTTCTGTTTTTACTCTGCTACTGCTCTGAACCCTTCTTCAACCATGAGTGGGCCAAAGAAAAGAAAAGTCAATAGTGAGTGCCGAGTGTTTAATATAAAATGGACTACTAAATACTTTTTCACTGAAGTCCGGTCAAAGGCTGGATGTCTAATTTGTTAAGAAACCATTGCGGTTTTAGAGGAATATAACATCAGCCGTCACTTTTCTACCAAGTATGCTGATTATGCTAACAGCCAATCAACGCAGGAACTAATGGCCACGGCTCAGCGGTTAAAATCAAGCTTGCAGGCTCAGCAAAACACCTTTATCTGACAAACTGCCATCCAAGATTCAGTCACACAAGACCTTGAAATAGCGCCACGGGAGCTGCAGATGGAACTTATTGATCTCCAATGTAATACTGTCTTAGAAGAGAAGTTCAACTCTCAAACTGGATGAGTTTTATGCTTCATTAAGCGCAGACAAATGTCCAAAAATCCAGAAGATGGCACAGAGGATGCTCTAGTGGTGTTTGGCTCTACATATGTGTGTGAACAGACTTTTAGTATGATGAACACCAACAAAACATCCTACAGTTCTCAGCTGAGTGATGAACACCTCATGTGTTCTGATAATTGCCACAACAAAACTAACACCAGACTTTGATGCACTGGCAAAAAAAGGTGATCAACAAAACAACACGGTTCCCATTAAAAGTAAATCTAGGTATTAACACTAAAATGCCTTTTTTAAATTTTACTTTTGATATGTAAGCATTTGGTCCTGGCTTGGCCCGCCTGTCAAATTTGAAAAGCCCCAATGTTTTAATTTTCAATGTGGCCCCTGAGCCAAAAAGTTTGCCAACCCCTGACTTAGCCTATGCTTTAGAACGAAAGCTCATATCAGCGGTAAGGTCAAGAACACCCAACATAGTCATCCAGCATTGTTACTGATGTTGCTGGCAGTGTTAGCGGACGGTCACGCAAGATATGGCACTACCAAATTGTCATTGTCTCAGGAAACGGAAGGGCAGCGTTTTCAAATGTATTTACTCTTGGACACGGTTTCAAACATGATCGTATTCAGGCTCCCAAAACGCTGGTTCCATGTGAATGCAACTTAAAAACGAAAGAAGAAAAAAAACCTTTGCAGACACGCTTAAAATTATTGCCGTGTGGGCAGGGTATTCACTGCCTTCCCATGGCATAAACAGTTTATGTAGTTGTTTAGGGCCATAACCGCTTGGGGACATTAATTTCTTAGTTGCTTGCTTCACGCCATGTACTGTATATAACATTACCGGTGTAAACTATCCACAAGCTGCTGTAATTTTGTTATTTATTTAGCTGTGTGCTAAAGTCATTCAAATGTGTGGCTCTTTTAGGCTGTCCAGCTGTTATGATACGACAAAGTGGCAGTCGAATGAGTTATTTCGCGGGGTTAATGACACTCAAAGCAAATGATCTATTGTGGCTGTTCAGGTGCTCTGACGGGTATTCTAGCACACAGGTTGTAGGAAAACTCGGAGGAAGTTGACTCTGAGCTAAGGGAAAGAACTGAACTATCGGAACTATCCGTTTCAAAGAGAAAAAAAAGAAGAATTCTGACTCAATCACCATGGCAACAGACTATGTGAACATAACCTGCTCGCGAGCAGGTTTTTTAACGCTAAATCCTGACTTTCTACCGGCTCCCACCGGACACAAGCTTGTCCATTTCTCAGTGATCCCATTAATATTGAGGCACAACAAAATCGTAAATGATATGCTGGCATTCCCAGACTACTTTGCCCCCTATTTTGTCTTAAACCAATTACTGTTGCAACACAAAATCATTGACAAATAGATCTCCCAATCATTGCATGAAGTTACTGAAAGCCAGCCAATAACGCCATGTGATATCACACAGTGGAGGATACATCACATGATACCCGTAACCGAGATGAGTTTAAAATCCTGGATGCATGGTGGAAAGGAAAAAAAAACAGCATAATTAATAATACTGGTTTATGAGGAAGGGATAATACGAAGCTGTGTTGATTGTTTACAAGTACTGTCAGCACAATGCACTGTACCATACCATGTTCCTTGCGTTTTTTTATTTAGCGAATTACAGGGGCTCACTGGTATGGTAAGGTCAAACTATTGACGTAGCTGATGCAGCTACTGCCATCCATCTACACACTCCGTGCTGGAAGCCTGATATGGGTCACTGTTATCCGTCATGTACAGTTCATGTTTTTCTCTCTTTGTTTTGTGTTTGTGTGCACTTAGTATATTACAGTGTTTTTCAATTGCTAAAACAATAACTCGATTGCCTGAACCAAATGTTTAGTGTCTTGAACCCACTCATTGGTCACCCTTTCATAGAATACAACCTTCAGCATTTTTTACCTAGTTAGACAAAACTGACAAAAATATTTTCACCGACTAAAACACATTATGCACTCTGATGCACAAACCTCCACTCACCCGACCTGGCTCTGTGTGTCTTTTTTCCTCTTTCCCATCCTCAAGGAGACCATCAAAGCAACCTGTTTTAAAGATATGGAACAATATCAAAATGGCCCTGATAATGGCGCTGCGGAGGATCCTGTAAGAATCACTCCAGGAGTGCATATACTGTGTGTGTGTAGGTGTGTTTGTGTGCGTGTGCGTGCATGTGTGCAGATACACACACACACACGCACACAGTGGCTGAAATAAATATTTAATACGTCACCGTTTTTCTCATTAAATATATTTCCAAAGGTACTATTGACATGAAAATTTCACCTGATGTTGGAACAACATACAAAGAAAGTAGAACAATAAGCTCAGAAATTAAGTTGTGTGCAATAATGTGAAATGACAAGGAAAAAGTATTGACCATGCCAACTGGTATTAATATAATACTTTGTACAAAACCCTTTGTTTGCAATGACAACTTCGACGCCTCCCGTATGGAGAAACTAGGCGCATACATTGCTCTGGTGTGATTTTGGCCCATTCCTCCACACAAGCAGTCTTCAAATCTTGACTTATTTTATGGACCTTGAGTTTCAGTTCTTTCCATAGATTTTCGATTACATTCAAGTCAGGTGATTGGCTGGGCCATTCTAGCAGCTTTATTTTGTTTCTTTGAAACCAATTGAGAGTTTCCTTGGCAGGATGTTTTGGATCCTTATCCTGCTGAAATGTCCACCCTCATATCATTTTCATCATCCTCGTAGATAGCAGCAGATTTTTGTCAAGAATGTTAAGGTACATTCATCCGTTCTTCAATAATGTGAAGTTTACCAGTACTATTTGCTGAAAAGCAGCTGCACAGCATTATGTTCCCACCTCCGAACTTCACTGTTGGTATGGTGTTAACTGTTCAATTTTGCTCTCATCTGACCAGACTATATTCTCCCAGTAATTAACTGCCTTGTCCAAATGTTGTTCAGCAAACTTTAAATGAGCTTTGACATGATTTTTTTCAGTAATGAGGTCTTGCGTGATGAGCGTGCATACAGGCCATTGCGGCGGAGTGCATTACTCACTGTTCAGAATCAGAATCAGAATCATCTTTATTTGCCAAGTATGTCCAAAACACAAAAGGAATTTGTCTCCGGTAGGTGGAGCCGCTCAAGTACAACAGACAGTCAATTTACAGAACACTTTGGAGACATAAAGACATTGACAAAAAACATCCATCCATCCATTTTCTGAGCCGCTTCTCCTCACTAGGGTCGCGGGCGTGCTGGAGCCTATCCCAGCTGTCATCGGGCACATAGGAACAAACAACCATTCGCACTCACAGTCATCCCTACGGGCAATTTAGAGTCTCCAATTAATACATGTTTTTGGGATGTGGGAGGAAACCGGAGTGCCCGGAGAAAACCCACGCAGGCACGGGGAGAACATGCAAACTCCACACAGGCGGGGCCGGGGATTGAACCCGGGTCCTCAGAACTGTGAGGCAATTGTGCAAAAAGATGCAGAGTCCTCTAGCACTTAGAGCAGTTCGAATGACTAATATTGCAATAGTCCGGTGCAATGACCATTGTGCAAAGGGCGCTGAGACTTCAAGGAGTGTATGCGGTTTAAAGTGACGAGTAGTGCGATAATCTGGGATAATGGTTGTGCAAATGTTACAGATACTCCTCAATCAGTGTGCAAATGGAGCAGATGCTACTCTGGCATGAGAGGCCAGTATATGCAAATAGTGCAGCATGGCGAGACAACTACAGTGAGTGCATGAGTAATACATAATTGGCCCCACAGAAATGTGACAACGAACTCAAGTCAAAAAATTGCGAGCTTGTTGTAATGGAATTATAGGTTAGCTGTTTAAGAAGTTGATTGCAAGAGGGAAGAAGCTGTTGGAATGTCTACTAGTTCTAGTTTGCATTGATCGGTAGCCCCTACCTGAGGGAAGGAGCTGGAAGAGCTGGTGACCGGGGTGCGGAGGGTCCGAGAGGATTTTGCACGCCCTTGTCTTAGTTCTGGCAGCGTGCAAGTCCTCAAGGGTGGGTAAGGGGGTACCGAGAATCCTTTCAGCAGTTTTGATTGTCCGTTGCAGTCGGAGTTTGTCCTTTTTTGTAGCAGCACCAAACCAGACTGTGATGGAAGAACACAGGACTGATTCGTTGACCGCTGTGTAGAACTGTCTCAGCAGCTCCGGTGGCAGGCCGTGCTTTCTCAGAAGCCGCAGGAAGTACTTTCCATGTAACAACAGTACCTGCTAATTCCAGGTCTTTTTGAAGCTCTCCACAGGTGGTCCTTGGCTCTTGGACAACTCTTCTGATTCTCCTTTGGACTCCTCTGTCAGAAATCTTGCGAGGAGCACCTGATCGAAGCAAATTCATGGTGCTATGATTGGCTTTCCACTTATGTGTAATGGCCCCAACTGTGCTCACTGGAACATTCTGAAGCCTGGATATGCGCCTGTAACCAATGCCATCGTTACGTTTTGCAGCAATTAGTTTGCGATGGTCTTGAGACAGCTCTCTGCTCTTACGCATTATGAGATGTGTCTTGACTCACACCTTGGCAATGAGACATTTTTGTACACCATCAATTAGGACTGAACCGGCTGTTTGATTATTGATAGATTTCAGGTGTTGTCTTGGCTTTCCATGCCTTTTTGGACCTCCCTTTCTTCATGTGTTCAATACTTTTTCCCTGTGTCATTTCACATTTCACTTAATTTCTGATCTTATTTGTTCTACTTTCTTTGTATGTATGGATTACTTGGGTTGTTCCCAACATCTGGTGAAATTTTCAGGTCAATGGCACCTTTGGAAGTATATTTAGTGAGAAAAATGGTGACATTAAACACTTATTTCAGCCGCTGTGTGCGTGAGTGTGTATATATATATATATATATATATATATATATATATATATATATATATATATATATATATATATATATATATATATATATATATATATATATATATATATATATATATATATATATATATATATATATATATATATATATATGTGTGTGTGTGTGTGTGTGTGGCGGCACGGTAGACGACTGGTTAGAGCGTCTGCCTCACAGTTCTGAGGACCGGGGTTCAATCCTCGGCCCCGCCTGTGTGGAGTTCGCATGTTCTCCCCGTGCCTGTGTGGGTTTTCTCTGGGCACTCCGGTTTCCTCCCACATCCCAAAAACATGCATGGTAAGTTAATTGACAACTCTAAATTGCCCGTAGGTGTGAATGTGAGTGCAAATGGTTGTTTGTTTATATGTGCCCTGCGATTGACTGGTAACCAGTTCGGGGTGTACCTCGCCTCCTGCCCGAAGATAGCTGGGATAGGCTTCAGCATGCCCGCGACCCTAGTGAGGAGAAGCGGCTCAGAAAATGGATGGATATATATATATATATACATATATATAGAGAGAGCGAGAGAGAGAGACACGCACACACACATACACATATATGTCTTAAATATTTTCGACACACCTCATTGTTGCAGTAGTTTCAGGGAGAGAACCAACAATCTGGAATTTAAAGGGTTAAAATAAAAAAAATAAAAAAAATAAAAAATTACTTTAGCTAGATAAGATGCAGGTAGTTATTGTTGGGCTAAATGGACATAGTGATACAAGGAAAAGGATGTACAGTATATAACTGTCCCATGAGAGACAGTGGCCTTAATTATGCCAGTGTGGCTCATCAGTCTCCATGCTGGCCTATGGGCTCTGTGTCGTTTCTCTTTGTGGATGGGAATTATAGATGGTGGCAGTGTTTGGCTGCAGAATTAGTCTGACATATTAACAGCAGAACATTGACAGAACACATTGTCATCCCAAAGGGACCTGACTACCCAGGGAACACTGCTCCGACCAGTAGAAAAAATTATGTAATGTGAAGCTAAGCGAGGAGAGAACAAGGAGAAGGTTATCCTTTTAGCTTCATTCTCATAGCTACTGGAAGAAGTTTACCTGCTTGATTATTCTTGTCTAAAATTATTTGAGAACCAAAGGCTGCAATAAAAAAAAAAAACAGTGCTAGGAAGACAGAGATAATGAGAAAAGATGGGGTAATCTAAAAGGGTGAAGAGAAGGGCAGAAGAGAGGCAAGCAAGTTATGCAGGGACTTGCTAATTGGAACAACAACAGCAGTGCTCTATTCCTATGTGACTAATTTTATATGCCACAAAGTATTGTTGGTGACATCCTGAACTAACTATAGTTCTTCCCAGCTACAGATGTTAAGAACGATGTCAAAAACCCATGAGAAGAAGCACTTCTTGACTTTATCATGGCTCTGTGGAATATCCTCTTGACAGAGATGGAAAATGCCCAAAAGAACTATAAAAAACTATATTTAAAAAAAACTGTATAAAAAAATAATAAATGGAACAGATGAAGAATTGTCTATGAATTAAACTATTATGCTTTTTATTCTTCACACAAACTAGCACTGACATATTGAATACTGAATATTTACATATACATATACATTGCATCCTGAAAGTATTAATGGCGCTTCATTTTTTTCAGTTATTTGCCATATTTATGAAAAGTAAAAACATATTTTTATTTTATGGAGCATTGTGTGTCTGTGGTCTGAACATTTTCAAACTGAATGAATTCTCCCATTTCGTTGCCGTGGAGGCGCTAAATGCGAGGCTAAGTTTAAAAGCAGTCAGCTCAATAATGAATCATTGATGATCAGATGCTTGTGTATGGTACTTTGACAGGATTTGTTGAACATATATCTGACAAGTGTCATGCGGGAGGTGTTTCAATGCATGCAATTGATCTGTACATTTTCTGTGTCTTATATCTACTACTGTATTGACCACAAAAACTGTGAAAAAGTTAAAATAAGACAACAGTAAATACCTCAAATGTCATTCTGGTGAAATTTAAATGATTGCTTATTTCATAGCCATCTTGGGCCATACCCGGTTATCGGTCTGTCAAATGAGTACTTCTGTATAGGCTTCAAGTAAGGGAATGAGATCGACCCACTGTGTTTGCCGCAGGCCGATGGAAATCTTTTATCCTGTTTTTGTTTATCCTATCTATGATACAAGCATTCCACTGAGCTGCTAACATCATTCTCTTAGATCGATTCCCTGCTTTCAGATTTTCATATCAGTATGACAGACAAATGCAAAGAGCCTGCAATGACAGTGTCATTTTATCTCTTACAAGACATTATCTGTGCATTTGCCTGCCAGCCATACCTACACTCTCGACAAAGAGGCAAGCTTTCAATGAGGTGTCAATGGTGTTGATGTGAGGGAGTTGTGATCTATGTAAATATTAATGAAGAATGAGATACAGGGAGATTTAGGGAGGGGGTTATGTCTGATCAGTCACCACCATGAGAGCGTCTGGGGTGTAGGGCGTCTGTGTTTTAGAGGATTTGGTTATCTATTATGTATTGAGGATTAGGCTCCTTCACCCCCTTCCACTGGTGAGGATATCAGATGCTCGATAGCCTCAACTGTTAGGCTCAACACTTATTTTCAGATTTACAGCTGAGAGCCTTTACTCACCCTGCTCCCAGTATCCTGTTTAACCTTGAAGACAGAGGTCCTGGTAACGATCAGTGGGAAACACCGCTTGTGGTCGGTGATGCATAACTGTTGGCTCAGGTTGCCCGGGATAGGGCAGGGCTATGCACAGAAACACAGATACTGTACAATCACACATAAATGCCACGATTGTGTGGTGCAGTCATGATACATGTGTATATTCAGCAAAACACTTGCACTGACGTACATATAGTATGCATTGACATTAGGACCGTAGGATGCAGCTGCTAACAGCTCAGAATTGGCAAGTTTCAAATTTTAATAAAAGATCCTCAATGGTGCCCAGTCGGGCTATGCTCCTGTACCCTCTTACAATTGAAAGGCAAGGCTCATAAAAATGAGGAGAAAAGCCAGAGGAAGAATAAGAGAGGCGAGAGAAAGAGAACGGAAAAAAGAAAGCAGCAGTGTAAAAGGCCTTTGTGATATGTCATACTGAAAATGTCTCAGATGAGAAGGCCTATAATCCATCAAGATCTGTTTTCTTATTACATTTTTCAGGAAACACTCAAATCACAAAATATGGCTCACTGTCCCCTTTGATTTGATGCATAAATAGATATGACAGCAGAAACTAAGTGAAATACAATGTAAGGTTTATGGAATTACATACACTATAAGGGATGGGTGATTGGGATTAATAGTATTTTAGTTGATGTACCACTGACAAGTTAATAGCTAGTTGCTAAGCATGCATGTGTTTCCCTTGTCTGTTACAAACCATGTTTGACTTTTATTACAAAGACAATAATTCAAAGGACGACATCTAAAATTGGATCATAGTATGAACAAAACAGAGTCTAATCCATTTTCATTGTGAACCTAACCCTTGGTGTTTCATTCACACAATAATTCATCACTTCAACTCAGCCTGACTTGATTTGCATACAAAATATCTTGCATGTAAAAAATAACAAAAGCCATACTCCAGTTTTGTTAAATGGGGACTTAGTGGTTTCTTACATTTCCATCCTGTGACATCTTCAATAATTATATAGTAAATAGTAACATTTAGCAGTAGTAACGTGAAGAAAGACCCTAACAACTTGATATGACAAGCATAGATGAGACGACACGGATAGATTTCCTACTTGTACTGTATAATTAATCTGTTGTGAATACAGTATTTTCTCAGCTAGTGGCCTGCACTCAAGTCTCAATTAATCGCTGGGTGCATTATCACTTGAAACAAATATGTGCCTCACCCCAATGAGATATCTTTCTGGATGAAAAAAAATCAAATGAAAAACAAGAAACATCGGGTGGTGGTATGATTACCTATTACGGATACTCTGATCCCATCAGCAATCACTGGGTTAGTTTAAGGACCACAATACTGTTCACACACAGACATGAAAGGGTTAACTGCCGAGCTCTCTCTAAGCCCTGTTGTTGACTTTATTGCTCACCAAAAATAGCAGCACCTACCCAAGTATATAACCAGTCTCCCTAAAATTAAAGTGTGGCTTCTCATGAGCGACGACTCAAATAGTGTTAACAAGTTCCGTATGCTGTATTAAAGATATTACATCAAATGTTTTTATGTTCGAGGGAGGTATGTGCCTTAACATTAATTCGGTCCAGCCTGCCCATAGGTTCTTTTTCTTGGTAAACATAATTTAGTTTTAGACTTCAGTTTCACAAGGCATATATTGTAAGGTTAATCATTGTCAAACATTGTTTATTTGTTTAAAAACTCGTATTATATAATATTATGAAAAATATTATAAAATTGAATTTTTAAAAAAGATAAATGCATAATCCCCTTTTACTCTCTGCAGTTAGTGGCTACTACTGTATATGGGGACATATGCAAATAGTTTGCATATGTGGACTTGCAGGGTGAGAAGCTGCAACTGTAGTGGTCATGTATTCTTCCCTGTATGTCTCACAAGAAGTTAATCTTCCTAGTTTGAATGCAGAGAATACCCATTCTAATGAGTAGGTTCTACAGTGTGATCCTATATATCATAATATATTTAGGTTTTATAGCAGAAAACTAAGTAAAAAGGAACATAAGAGAAAAAATATGGCCATCACAGCTACTTCCTAATGAGATTGTAGTTTCCATGGTGACAATGCTTTATGAGACTTGAGCCAAGAGGCTGTGCCCTGTACTAAAGTGTGTGTGTGCGCACGTATGTGCGAGTGTGCATGCGTGCATGTCCTTAGGCATGCTTAAAGGCTATGAATCAGACTGAGAGAACCAGGCTCTGATAAGATATCACCAGCAGCCTTCAGTCCAGATCAGTGCCCTTTCACCAAGGCTGAGCAGTCTTGGCGATCTCCCTGTGCCTATTCTGGATCTGATACACCATGGGAGAGGACTTGTGCAATTAAAGTTCCAGGCCTGACCTTTTATTCTGGGACTATCCTCTCTACCCTGGCTCTAACTGTGAGTGGGCAAGCAGACCATCAAGCCATAGATAGCCCGAATGTGCAAATAACACATTTGAATAAGTACAAAACTTTTAACTTTTCTTTTAATCAAATGTTTTACTGACTTAACTTATTGAACTTGAGTTTAAAGTATTTTCCTTCTTAAAGGTTGTCAAACTTGTATTGTTAAATAATAATAACTTTTTTTGCAGATACTGTACCTGCTAAGGTGGCACGATGGCTGACTGGTTAGCACATCTACCTCACCGTTTTGAGGTCGTTGGTTCAAATGCAGCCTTCCTGTGTTGAGTTTACATTTTCTCCTCGTGCCTACGTGGGTTTTCTCTGGCTACTACGGTTTTCACCCACATTCCAAAAAACATGCATGATAGGTTAATCAATTGTCCATACTGTAGGTGTGAATGTGAATGGTTGTTTGTCTATATGTCCCCTGCGATTGGCTGGCAGCCAGTTCAGAGTGTACCCTGCCTTGCACCGAAAGTCCTAATAAAACATTTTGAACAGCACAAACTGAGGGTTTGATCTGCATGGAGCACCCTCCCACTTTGGGCGGGGCCTGGGTTCTGCCTTAACTAGGTGGCTGTTACCTGAATCAATAAACCTTTAACGGTTACTTTTTAATTGCCTCCATTAACTGTGGCAGTATTTGGAATATCTTCCTTTTTTCTTTCCCAGTTTTTTTTAATGTAGTTATATATTTTTAAAACCCCTATTAATTATGCATGGTGTGATTCTATATGTATGAATGACACATAAATTAAATTTAAATACAAATAATAATTTATTAATATGTAAGAAAACTAATATGTAAAATGCCCCAGTATATGGAAAAAAAACAAAATAGACTATAGGCTCAAAGCCTATGATCCGTTGTAAAACTAGAATAAACAAATGTAATCTTAAAGCACCCGATTTACTAAATAAATAAACGTATGGCTTCCAAAACAGTAAATAGTCACTCCAGTCATTCATGTAATTGGCAAACATGACCAGACAGATGTATGCATCCGGTGTGTACAAACATCCAGCGAAAACGGGCAATTTATCCTGATAGGTTTATCAAAACGCTCGGTGGAACCGCTTCATTCCAGCATGTGCTCAAGCGCTCCCATGCCACGTCCCCTGCGACAAAGCAGCGTCAGTTGAAATAATAGTAATAATAATAATGACAATAATAATACCACTCCATGTCACTTTATGGTGGTGGAGGGGTTTCTGTGTCCCAATGATCCTCGTTGTCTGGGGCTTTATGCCACTGGCAGGGTCACCCATGGCAAACAGGTCCTCGGTGAGGGACCAGACAAAATACGGCTCAAAGACCCCTTATGATGATGAAAAATATTGGATCTCTTTTTCCGCGCCTGGACACGGGTCACCGTCGCCCCCGGCCAGGCACAGCCCAAAAGGGTAACGTGGGTCCCTCTTCCCATGAGCTCACCACCGGTGGGAGGGGCCATAGGGGTCGGGTGCAATGTGAGCTGGATGGTGGCCGAAGACAGGGACCTTGGCGATCTGATCCCCGGGGGGACAGGTCCTGACTGTTGTTTGTGCGTATGCACCAAACAACAGTTCAGAGTATCCACCCTTTTTGGAGTTCTTGGAGGGGGTGCTGGAGAGCGCTCCCGCTGGGTACTCCATCCTTCTGCTGGGGGACTTCAATGCTCACGTGGGCAATGACAGTGAGACCTGGAAGGGCGTGATTGGGAGGAACAGACCCCTCCTGAGTGGTGTTCTGTTATTGGACTTCTGTGCTCATCACGGATTGACACCCTAGGCCGCAGTTCGATGATCGACTTTGTGGTCGTGTCATCGGACTTGCGGCCGCATGTCTTGGACACTCGGGTGAAGAGAGGGGCGGAGCTGTCAACTTTTCCGCGCCTCCATTGCTGAGGCGGCCGTCTGGAGTTGTGGCCGAAACCCCTGTACGTGTTGGTGGCCACCGGCGTTGAGGGATGCCGTTAAGCTGAAGAAAGAGTCCTATCGGGCCTTTTGGGCCTGTGGGAATCCTGAGGCAGCTGTTGGGTACGGCTGGCCAACCGGAATGCAGCTTCGGTGGTCGCTGAGGCAAAAACTCGAGTGTTGGAGGAATTCGGTGAGGACATGGAGAAAGACTTCCTGACAGCTTCGAGAAAATTCTGGTCTACCATCTGGCGTCTCAGAAGGGGGAAGCAGTGCACCATCAACACTGTATAGTGGGGTTGGGGTGCTGCTGACCTCGACTCGAGACGTTGTGAGTAGGTGGGAAGAATACTTTGAAGACCTCCTCAATTTCACTGACATGCCTTCCCATGAGGAAGCAGAGTCGCCTATCTCTGAGGTTGAGGTCACCGAGGTGGTTAAAAAGCCCCTTGGTCACAAGGCCCTGGGGGTGGATGAGATCTGCCCGGAGTTCCAAAAGGCTTTGGAAGATGTGGGGATGTCCTAGTTGACACGCCTCTGCAACATCGCGTGGACATAGGGGACAGTGCCTCTGGACTGGCCGACAGGGGTGGTGGTTCCCCTTTTAAGATGGTGTGTGTTCCAACTACAGGGGCATCACACTCCTCAGCCTCCCTGATAAGGTCTATTCAGGGGTGCTGGAGAGGAGGGTAAGTAGGGAAGTCGAATCTCGGGTTCAGGAGGAGTAGTGTGGTTTTCGTTCTGTCCGTGGAACAGTGGACCAGCTCTACACCCTCAGTTTGGTCCTCGAGGCTGCATGGGAGTTCGCCCAACCGGTCTACATGTGTTTTGTATACTTGGAGAAGGCGTTCGACCGTGTCCCTCGGGGAGTCCTGTGGGTGGTGCTTCGGGAGTATGGGGTAATACAGTGAGTTCGGTCCTTGTACGACCAGTGTCAGAGTTTGTTTCGCATTGCCAGCACTAAGTCGGATTTGTTTCCAGTGAGGTTTGGACTCCGCCAAGGCTGGCCTTTGTCACCGATTCTGTTCATAACTTTTGTGGACAGAATCTCTAGGCGTAGCCGAGGCGTAGAGGGGGTCCAGTTTGGTCGCCTCAGTATTGAATATCTGCTTTTCTGCAAATTGAGCTACATCTCACCGACTATTGCAATTTTTGCAAGCATTGGACCCAATCTTGTGTGGGCTGCATGGCACAGAGCGTAAGTGTACACCCTGCAACCAGAGGTTGAATGTTCGTCATCTGTGGCTACACAAGTGGCTTACCACCACTAGGGTGTGACTGTTAAGTGAATGGATAATGCATACAATTCTAATGTGTCTTTGAGTCCCTTGAAAAGTGCTATATATATTGAAGGCATTATTAAAAAAAAAAAAAAAAAACTTTAAGCAGAGACATCAATTAACACACATCATTCTTTCATCAAAACAAATGCTAATTCAATGTTCCTCAAACGTAAAAAATAAAAATGAATTATTCATGTTGTCAATAAATGTAAAAAAGCAAAATATCTTCAGACTGAAAACAAAAACAAAATATGTGTAATTTTTCATATCAGGTTGGAAAATTCCCTGATAAAATGAAAATAGCAAACATAATAGGCCTGCAGTTATATAAAAACAATCATTAACACCACTTCACAAATTACAGACCTGTCTCTCTACTGCTCCAATTCTCAAAAAACTTGGAAAAATTATTCAATGACAGATTATGGAAATTCCTAGATACACTATAATCGCATGAAACAGTGATTTATTCTGTTTTATGAACAGTGACATGTGGATACTACGGTTTATTTTACCTTTTGCCATCTACTAGAAGAGCACATACGTTGATAGCATGTTTGTAATTAATTTTCTGACAAATTAAGTGAAATTGAATATTTTGATATATGTAATTATGTACTAAAAGGCTTATATGAACATTTGATTTGATTTTAGTATTTGTTTTAGTTTTCGAAATCCTGAGATGCTGATTAACCTTAGGAAAGTAATAAATGTTTCCGTCTTTCTTATTGTTCTTTGTGTAGGTACTTAAAATGTGTTCTTAACTTAATTTGAGCCAAAATTAAAATGACATTTTATTTTTGTTTGTATTTTAGTTGTTGTTTTGATTGAAAAGGACATGTTGCTTTGTTTATTACATTATTATCAAATGTGGCTTGACCGACCTCAATAAAATTAATTTCTTTGTCTCAATTGTATTTAATTTGTTTTCCTTATTCTGGTTTACGTGTTGTCCCAAATGCTATAATTTCATTCAGAATTCATTCAGGAGACCTCAAACTAAGACTACTGTTCTAACAAACAGCCCGTGGTAATGGGTTGTTTTTATGGCATAGTTGAACACACACCCAAACTTTATCCTATTTTTCTACATCCTATTTTTCTTTTTTCTTTTGCAAAGCCATTTTGCTGGACTTCTTAACGGGTCAGCAGGGTCCAACAGAATAGTCTTGGATAGGCTTGTCTTGGTTTAAGAGCATGTTGTTGGATGTAGGAGGAAAACAGTATCTATAAGAAACCCACGCAACCAACACGATAATACAAATTCCACACAAAGATGTTCCAAAAGAGATTCAGACACACATATCTTGACTGTGCAGACGGGTTTCTATTCTCCACCCTGTATTTTCATTTCAGTGTTAGAATAAAATGAACTGCATCTACTGTAAATGTGTGTACAACTTTGGCATGGCTTACAAGCCAAGGCAAAATCCAATCTGGAAACTTGTCTCAGGTATTAGCTCTGAAACACCTACTGCTCCCAACAGCATTGGTTTTGATTTACACCACATGGACACATTTCATATGTTACCTCATCTTTTGTGTGTATGCTTGTGTAAAGAAATAAAGTGAGAGACTGGCTCAGTCAATTCCCAAGAGAATTAAGTAGGGTGTCATCGAAAGTACAGTATACTTACATTCTGGGAGGTTACTTAAAAAAATACATGGCATCTTAGTACTATGTTTTTAGAACATAATTCTGTCACAATTTTTAGTTTGAGGGAATAGGAAATAGGACTGTTAAGGCAGTCGGACACAGATTAACCAGCATGAGTTAAGATAGAAAAAAATTAAATGAGTTCTCAAACATTAGTAAAGAGAACTCATTAGGTGCACACAGAGGCGTGCAACACGTAGCAATGACAAAAACCAGGAAACAACATACACTTACTAATCGTGAAACAAGGCATACCGGACTGGTCATAAATTTGTACAAATGTTAAATGACATTATTTCATCCAAGCTAAGTTTTTTATGATAAGCATGTATTCTTCCAGGGATGGTCGTCTGACTTCTAAAATGTCACAGAACAACCACATTGACATGCAGGCATAAAGCAGTAATCCACACCGGACATCCCACCAGACATTCTCACAGATGACAACTGTTTGCATCTTGGAAAAAGGCACTTGTTATCTTTGTCAAAGACAAATGCTTGATTCCACCTTTTATTACATCTCATTAGATTGTGCAGCTGTCTGTCCACCGCTGTTGAATTTATGAGAACCGTCAGAATCTGATGGTGTAGTTTTAAGGTCATTCCAAGCATTCATAATCCATTGCTGAGACATCACTGACAATTCTGTGGAAACACGTACTTTAATTTGAGTTTTAGAGGCTCCATCCCGTTGTACTGAGATTAAGGACACTAGAGTAAGAATGATAAAGTAGGAATGCAGTCCAGTGGGGTTGCTTGTGTGCAGTTATTTTGGGTCTCATTAGGCAGAAAATAAGATACTTATTCAAACTCCTGCCAGAGCCTGGCTGGGCTGTTGTTTTTGTAAGTTTTATTTTACTGTGAAAAGACATCACAAGAGTGACAAAGATTAAATTTAAATTTGATATTTTATATGTAGATCTTTTAAAAACGGGCAATATTGTACTCTATTTGGATGTGACAGAGTAAGCAAATAGTATTTAAAGTTACTTAATTTTCAGGTAAAAATGACAAACTATAGTCCAGTGCTGCCTTGAGATACAAGCTTAATTTGTTCCCTGACCACGCTCATAGCCCACTTCAAATCATGTTTAAAAACGAGTGTAAAAAAATTAAGAAGTGTTTGTGTTTGTGAGTATTGTTATATTGTTTGTCGACAGGTGTTGTTTTGCTGTTTCTGTTAAAAAATCAGTTCCTTAAAAGGTTATAACAGCAACACCAATGCTATTTGTAAGCCCATCTATGGCATTTTGCATAGTTTATGAGCATTCATTTTGCATACAATTTTTTCGCAAAGTTGTGTGATTGTTTTAAATACATAACATAAAATGTTATTTGTTTTTTATTATTATTTGTTTAGGTTTGTCACGATGTGAGTTGGATTGGACCAGAGAGCAGACTGAGGCGGAGGGAGGAGATTTTGAATAGTTTATTGGAGGTTGACACAGGGCAAGGATATCCGAGGCGGTGTGGTGCACCGGCCGGACAATGAGCAAGTAGGAAGTGGGAACGGGAGCAAGTGGAGTGGCTTGGCGCCGTTCCTGGAGCAGGCAGCGAGGCGAGGAAGGCACGCGAGGAACGCTGGAGATGGAAAGAACACAATCGGGGGAGTACAGTAGCAGGTCGTAGGAAAGTTATTGTCATACCACAAAAAAACCTGGAAGTACGAGAGTGGGCCGTTGAGTCACAGACAAGTGTCAATACTCAGGCAAAGGCTATAGAACTTGACAGGCTTTAAAGGCAGGCAGTAATCAGCGCTGCTTGACGACAGGTGCGCTGCACAGGTGATGATGATTGCTCGGGAGACAGAGAGGGAGAGCTTGAAGTCTCTTTTTTTTAAAGAATTGTTCATTATCTGCCAAAAAGCTGCTTGTTGTGAAAAGAGTTGCGTTTACTGCCACCACACAGCACTTGTATCTCAACATTTTGTTCGCAATTCCATCCATCCACCATCCATTTTCTGAGCCGCTTATCCTCACAAGGGTCGCGGGAGTGCTCGAGCCTATCCCAGCTATCAGGACTGGTTAGCGAGCGGTTGCCAACTAGCTATAGCCTTTAGCACATAGCCATGTGTAAGCCGTAGCTTGCTGGCTATGTTAAATCGGTTAACGGCTTCGTCCATTTGCTTTTAGCACATGCCGGGTTTGAGGATTATGTATAGTAATCTTCAGAAGGGTTATAGATGCTTGTAGGATGATCAGAACACTAAAGGATATGTCAAGTTACCAGCTGCAGGAGTTGATAATGTCTCACAGAGCCCTCTCGAAGGTCCGGATGATGGTGAGTTTTCAGATTTCCAAAGCAGTTCTCTGTCATATATATAAATTTTGAGTGCAAGGACAGAATTCCAGCTACACATAATAGCAACAAGAAAAACAAGAACGAAGGTTTTTGTCGAGCAGACGTCACAAAAACATCCTACACATCGCGCACTATTACATTAAATACTAGCTGTAAGCTGTTTACTGTATTTGTAAGGGTACAGGAATGTATGCAAATGGTTGTGTTTGTTAGCACTATTAAAGTGTTTTATTATCATCATTTGTGGTATAGTTATTGTTTAAATTATTAATATAGATATAAATGTATCAAAAATTATATCACTATTAGGGAGCGTAAAGTATTCGCAGAAATTAGTTAATAACGGCCTGGCTCGGTCCCTATTCCAATTATGGGGGCCAAATGTACCGTTGGGTCCAATGCCAGGTCAACAATATAGCCATCCATCTATCCATTTTTTGAGCCGCTTCTCCTCACTAGGGTCACGGGCGTGATGGAGCCTATCCCAGCTATCATCGGGCAGGAGGCGGCGTACACCCTGAACTGGTTTACAGCCAATCGCAGGGCACATACAAACAAACAACCAATCGCACTCACATTCACACCTACGGGCAATTTAGAGTTGTCAATTAACCTGGCGTGCATGTTTTTGGGATGTGGGAGGAAACCGGAGTCCCGGGAAAAAACCCACGCAGGCACGGGGAGAACATGCAAACTCCATACAGGCGAGGCTGGGGATTGAACCCCGGTCCTCAGAACTGTGACTGGAAATTAATTAATAAATTAATTGTTCAGCTCCTCAAACAAAGTTTTTTATGAATAGCTACAAATATTATAATAACTATAGTTATTGCATGATAAATAAAGCATGACTTCATAACATTTTTATGTATGTACAATATAATACTAACTGCAATCAATTCATATGTTACTTTTTAAACAACTAAAACAACTTTTTTATAAACTGCTTGCTTCCGAGTCATTACACTACATCCTCATGTTACAACTGGTAAGGGATACTGGGGTGTTAATGGATATTAAATCTATATTTAAGGATATAAAAGAGTGGAAATCCAATTTGTGTCAGGGCAATCCAACCAATCCCCTATTTTATCCCGACATGCGGCGAGCTGGAGGAGTAATCGGCTTTGTGTAATAAAATGATGATGACTTTATCTGACGTTTGTAAAAGGAGGAGACCCAGATTTCGGTGGATTTGCACTATCAGACTCTATCCAGTGAATTAATCCTCAGCCAGAGTGAGAGCAAGTGAAAATGTTGTTCATGGCAGTAAACACAGGGGTTACGCTGAGGTGAATGGCTTAAATGTGTTTGCAGAGGGTTACCTGTTTGCTTTGTGTGTGGCTTCTTCTCTACTCTGTGTGTGTGTGTGTGGCATGTTCTTGTCATGTGGTGTGAGATCCTTTCACACTACCTCCATCACCTGTGCAGAGGATGTTTACGTATCAAGAAGTCAACTTTATCTCCATCTTGATCCCAGAAGTGGGATCTACTCTCCCATATACCAGCTTGAAAGAAGTCAAGAAAGGGAGACAATGAAATGTAGCCCACTTGCTCTGAGAATTCTTCCAAAAGTTGTGTTTCCAGATGAAACCTAGCTGATTCAAGGTAATCATCTGAGGAATGCACATCATATTCCTCCGCTCCATTGGCCACAAAATAAATCAAACTCCTTGCATGACATGAATTCACTTTTACTCTGATTCTGTCATTGTCTATACTTTAAGGAATGGTATATGCTTCTCATGTACTTTCACTTGTGCCAGAGTCAATTATTGTGGCTGTGAATTAAGTGGGCCCTCAGGGGTTAAGGTCTGTCAGGTCAGATGGATCTGTTTGAAGATTTGCCCACTACTCTTCTCCATGCCTTGTGAAGCTCAACTCAATATTCCCCTCACAAGTCGGCTGCTTGAGGGAGTTTTATCTTGAGAACCTTCAAGACTCATAGAAGGAAAATTCAAAACACCCCTCTTCCTTCACATGTATTGCATGAACCTCTAAATATGCTGTGAGACTGCAAGTTAAAATTACATAACCACCGCATAGCCGCTCCCTTAATCAGAATGATTAAAAAACATGAAATACTGGTAGATAAATTGTTTATTTAATTTTTGTGGCTATTTCATACATGTTCTCTATGGATACCTCAAAGATCGGAATTGTATCAAATTAAACCTGCTGTGTTAACTGAATGGCAGATTATGCTATTTTCATACTGTATGTTTTGTACATGCTGCTGCGTGTAAAACCAATGGTTGATGTAACTAAATACGGGAACGCATGTTGATGCCTTAAAGTAGGCTGATCTGATTTTGTCTGTGAGATTTAATTTCATTCCTTTTGCCAGGCATTGGAAAATTTTGCCATTTTCATCAGGAGAAAGAGCTTATATTATTATATCAAAAAATAAGCAAAGTTTTGAAGTGAAATTAAAAATGCATTCATATAAAGTATTTTTTTTTTTTTAAATTGGCATGTGCATATATGTTCACAGTCACTGATGGTGTAGTGGTACACTCGCTTGACTTTGATTCAGGCAGCGTGGGTTCAGTTCCCACTCAGTGACGGTGCGAATGTGAGTGCAAATGGTTGTCCGTGTCTATATGTGCCCTGCGACTGACTGGCGACCAATTCAGGGTGTATCCCAGTCAGCTGGGATAGGCTCCAGCGCCCCGCGACCCTAACCAGGATAAGCGGTGTTGAAAATGGAAAAATTGAATATATTTTCACCCCCTTTGTGATGCCGCGCCAAAAAAGCTCTGATGTAACCAATTACCATCAAATTAGTTATGGTATAGTGTTTCTGTAATTTTAGTGGCCACATGTGTCCCAGGTCAATACCTTTTCTAAAATTAAACATATCTTTGTAAATGTAGTATTAATATAGTATTTAATGATACACCACGAAGGTTTATAAGTGTAAGTGAGTGTGTGTGTGTGTGTGTATATATATATATTTATATATATATATATATATATATATATATATATAATTAATTAATATATAAACAAAATTAAAAGTGCCTTGATATTGTCGTGGTCTTGTCGTGGTCTTGTCTTGATATAAAATAATGGGCTGTTGTGGTTAAAATTTAGTTTAGGGATTGCTACACGAAGCCACGCCACTTAGCCGGCTGCTAGAGCGCTTCACTTCCCCATTTGCAGCTCATAAAACAGCCCAGTCCACTGGGAATGCAAAAGTGTAAAAATAAGTCTTAAGTCAAGATTTAAACATTTCATCTTCACATAGAACCACACACAGCACTCTCATCTACCCCCCCCCCCCTCTCTCTACATTCTAAGCATCTCTTTATTGACTTCTACTTGTCCTACCAACCATCCTGTTCGTCTCTCCATGCTTTTAGAGTGAATGATACAGAAATATGCTCTCTGCAACCTTTCTCAAAGCTCTCACACAATCAACAGCTCCTGCACTCAGCAGTTCGTGGTACCTCTCAGCTACCTCATTCTGTCCCTTATACAAGGTCTTTCTCTCTCTCTCTCTCTCTCTCTCCCTCTCTCTCTCTCTCACACACACACACTCACGATCACACACGCACACACGCACGCACACACACTCACACACAAACAAATCAACCCACTCAAATGCTACATGGTTCCATTTGCACCAGGTCCATCACAGATTTGATCTAAGGTGCAGATTGATCCAATGGAAGCACAACAACACTTCACCTATTTTATCATTTGGCTATAACATCCCCATAAGAACATTACATCTTGAAAGTTGGGTCAAGTTAGTCAGTCTGTTACTGGAGTGACTGGTTGTGAGTTATAGCCGATAGGAACTCTTATATGTATGTGCATTTGAATAAAGCTCACCTACACCTTACACGTACACCAGAATGAATGGGAGAAAGTTGAGCAAGATACAACACAGTGAGGCAGATGACGAGAGCTACGTTGCTATGCAGTTGGACCCTGCCAGCGAGGATTTACGACACCGACACAGGTGTAAGCCAACCTGGCACGACCTTTTACCACGGTACGGCAATGGTTAAAGTAAGCCATTTTAAACTAAAAAGAAAAACCTTTTCTGGAGGGAGAAGGAGCAGCCAAACGCGCCAGCGTACTCTAGTTCTGGTCATTCAAACCAACGGTCTGTGAATAAATGTAGTCATTTAAGAATACAGTAAGTTGCTTTCATTTTAGGTGCTTTTTTTTTGGGTCTAAATTTGTAAATCATCTTGAAAAGTATTCTTATCGATATAATAATGCCATAATTTGTTGAATTATTATTATTGTCATTTCTCATCCTTGAATTATTTCATTCACAGAACGTTTTCTAAAAAAAAATCATACTCAATATGTCATTAGGTTTTGAGCTTTATAAGGTACATAACATGATTAATCGAATAATAACCAAACAAATGTGTGCTCACAGCGTAGATCTGTTATAGAATTATTGAAATGTCCAACATAGTACTGGATTATAAATGTCACTTATCAAATTTATTGTTTAGTTCATCATACTGTAACTATAATAATTCACCTACATGTAAAATCTTTACACTAACTTTAAACTGGATATCATAAGCATACAAAAATGAAATATATTTTTGGTAAAATAGTAATTCACTTTCTCCATTAAATGACACATTTTTACACTAACTTCACACAAAATTCATCACAAACTTACAATGATTGAACATTTTTAGGACAGCTCTGTGGTGCTGTGAATTCAATATGCTGTTGTATATTATTGAAATAAAGGTCCACAATGTTTATGTCTGAACAGTAAAATGTAGCATTGTCATCTGATTTCCATATGAGCTGACATTTTCGACGTGATTTATCTGTCCTAGTTTTACCTGAATGTGTCCGTTTTTAACTGTATTACACTAATAATAAAAAAACACACTATGTATTTCTGTCTCCTGAAACACATGCGTATACAATATCTTGTGTAAAGCACAGTCAGCCACTTTGGTACAAACGATGTTGGTAATCAACAAGTTGTCTGTCATTTACTGTTTGGTCAAAGCAACAACAACAACAACAAAAATCAAAAAGCTTTCTTGGTTACCGTCTTGCCTTCAGCGCAACAAATCACATATTACTCACTTCATTTTTTACCCCCTCAATGCAGGTTTTCTTCCACTACCATCATGTCATTTCTTCTCCGTTCTTTCTGCTTGCCTGCAGCTTTAATAGTTTTAATCACTGCCTTCACCATGGCAACCTGTCAAGACAACCAGTCAAATGCCATCGCTTGCCATTTCTGTGTCGCCTACCTCGAGGGGCTGCTATCTCTAGCAAAAAAAATAAAAATAAAATAAAATAAAAACACCTAAAACCTGCTTGTAGTAAAGGAAGAAGTGAAAATAACGAATGAAAGGTTTTAACCCAAACCAATTAAACACCCTTGTGTTATCTGTCGTGCTTATTCTGTGCACGGTTGCAGGGAGGTGAATCCTATACCATCTGAAAAAGGTTGAGAGGGACAGTCATTGACACTCACACCAACAGAAAAATTTTGATGGTATTAACTTAGCAAGAATGCTTCTCTAGACTGTGATTGAAGCAAGGGTACAAGGGAACCAAGGGATGTAGCCCAATCTTTTATTACAGTAATTAACTAATTAAAAGGTGTGTCCATAGAGTGCAGTTTGTTGTTGACTATTATACCACTCTAAATATTTCAAAAACGTGCACCACAATTACAGATAATATAAATCTAAATGCCCGGCACGGTGGAAGACTGGTTAGCACATCCGCCTCAGTTTTGAGGACCGGGGTTAAAATCCCGGCACCGCCTGTGTGAAGTTTGCATGTTCTCCCCGTGCCTGAGTGGGTTTTCTCTGGGCACTCCGGTTTCCTCCCACATCCCAAAAACATGCGTGGTAGGTTGATTGAAGACTCTAAATTGCCCATATAGGTGTGAATGTGAGTATGAATGGTTGTTTGTTTCTATGTGCCCTGCGATTGGCTGGCGACCGGTTCAGGGTGTATCCCGCCTCCCGCCCGAAGATGCCTGGGATAGGCTCCGGCAGCACGCGACCCTAGTGAGGATGAGCGGTAAAGAAAATGGATGGATGGATAAATCTAAATGAGAAACTAGTGGGAAGACTCCTTTTTTTCCTGTGCATTGTAATAGTTTTTCACCATGACTTTTGAATAAGATGGAATAGCTCTGCATGTCGGTCACTTACTCGTCACCGTTTCACAATCCCCTCTGGACAGTTTAATCCTCTATTATTTCCCTATATGCCTGGCCTCCATCTACTGCCACTGATGCACCTATTACATGTTACTTTGTTCCTACCCCTCCTCATCACTGCCATTGCATTATTATTGTCCATATCTCCTGGAGAGCACAAGGAAAGAGTTTTAATTAGGTGAGCAAAACTAATGTACCTCCTGGAAGTATTGAGACACTCCAAGCCCTTGACCAGGGGAAGAACTTCATTTCACCCATTCCCTGGTGGCTCTGGCACTGTGGGTCCAAATCCATGTCTGTTTTTGATTAGATATCCATCTATAGAAAGGGCTGTCCCACAGTGCACACCAGCCCTACTGGTGAATAATAATGTGGACACATTCAAACTTGCTTGTTATGTAATCTGCTGGGGTCTTAATGCTCTTTACTGCTTGCATTACATTCAAAGAGTACCTGACTAATTAATTCAAACCAGACTCATCATCTATCATCCTTTGGTTATATTTAATAATCATAATAAAAAAATTAGTGTTAGCTTGGCCTTGGGGTAACCCTGTTTGCTCAATTTTAGACATTTTATAAATATTCAGGGAAAAATTACCCTGTAACACACAGCGCACTTGTATTAGACTACCTCTTTATTAGCATTGGAATATGGCTGTATTTATCAGTCATAGAAAATATCAGTTATGTGCCTTGCGGACTAGTAGGATGAAGATGCAGTGTCTGCAAAAAGTAATATGGACAATCATGCATCAAATGACATGACATCATTCCATCAGAGACATATGCTCGGGTACCGATTGCACTGAACCTTATGTCCTATACTCACAAATTTATGAGAACAAGGCCATTTTATATTGCATCCTCATAGTTCCCCACTGCGCAAAGAATGATTGATAGGCATGGTTGGATGAGTTTAGTGTGGAAGAACTTGACTGGCCCTGACTTCAACACCACCAAACATCTTTGGGATGAACTCAAATTGAGATTGTGAGGCAGTCTTCTGACTTCAGATATGTTCTTTTGGATAAATGACCAAAAGTCTCCGCAGAGACAATCCAAAATATTATAGTCTTACCATAAGAGAAGTTGATATACAGTAGCTGAAAACTCTGCAAATCTACATTTTCTGTCATTTTCAGTCCTTTGTGTAATTTTCATACTGCCTCGGTGATTCACAGAAAATATAGCAATTGGAAAAAAGGACATATTAGGAGTCCAATAGATGAAGTGGAAAAAGTATCAAATGGTGGGAGGCAAATGTTCAAACTTGTGCTGTAATTACATTTGTAAAACCTTGTTAAATTCCATCCATTCTCTGTACGGCTTATCCTCACTAGGATTGCAGGTGAGCTCTAGCCTATCCCAGCTGACTTTGGGCAGAAGGCAGGGTATACATTCATTATTTGAGAAATAGTGAAGAACAAAGGTGAGATCACTGATAGAAAAGCAACAATGTGGCAATGTCAGGGCACCACCTCAAAGCACTTATTAATCAGTAAATCTGATTTCTCTGATATCCTCTTTTCCCCAGGGTCAGTGTGCTGCATTCAAGAAAACTGCTAAGTACGACATATATAAGGTTTACCTTCAGAAGCCTAATCTTTTTGTGTAAGCCTCAATCATTTTCTATCTTTGTTTTCCATTGTACTTCACACAGAGTGTACGTATCCAGCAATGGACGGCAACATTGTAGCATAACATCAAACTACTCTACCTTGGTGTACAACAACTACGGAAGGTGAACCCAATAGCACGACTCAGACGAGTGTAAATTGGTCAAAAGAAACTTTTACCGAGGTCAAACAGTCAGTACAAGAAAGTTGAAATATACGCTAACATTGATGATCACGAAGAACACAGGGTACTCACAAAAAAGGCTGAATAATTTGGCTGGTACACTTACGTAGTTGCAAAGACAAATTGGTAAAATCCGATTCTCTGTTAAATTGAACCACTTTTTCATGGCCTAAAACCACACAGTAGAGTACAAAATTATTGTAAATAAATATAAAAAGCTTGAAAATGTCCAAACTTACCTTGCTGGTGTGCTTGGAAGCGATAATTACATGCTGGTAGAACATTGTTCTAGTGGCGACTCGAGGGTTGCGTTCATGAAGCGCAAGGTTAGTACGCTTCCTTTTTGACCTCCATTACGATTGGATGCTTTTGAGAAGGAACAACACACAACTTTATACTATACCAAAAGTAGCATGTTCCAGAGATATGTACACAATGTTGTCAAACTCTCCTCCAGTAAACAACAGTCATGCAGTATATGTGAATAGATACAGTATGTGAGCTGCGTGCCTGCCTGTATGGCCTTTTATGAGAATATCGTCCCTGCCATCATGGCCTCCACGTATGTCAATGGATTGCCTTTGATGGGAACGTTGCCACATCCAACATGGCCACCACATAGGCTCGTCTGTTAGTAGGATCTAGTCTTCATACTGTATATAACGAATGTGGTTGGATGTGGTTGGATGTCTGGTGGAGGTCAGAGGGGCCTTAGGCGCAGAATGGCAGCCACGCCTCCGTCAGAGTGCCCCAGGGGAGCTCACCATCACACGGGTGAGACTGTGGAATGAATGAATAGTGTATTGAAAAAGCAGTACATAAGTGTAATATTATTATTATTATCCATCCATCCATCCATTTTCCAAGGCGCTCATCCTCACAAGGGTCGTGGGAGTGCTAGAGCCTATCCCATCTGTCATCGGGCAGGAGGCGGGGTACACACTGAACTGCTTGCCAGTCAATCGCAGGGCACATAGAAACAAACAAGCATTCACACTCACATTCACACCTACAGGCAATTTAGAGTCTTCAATCAACCTACTATGCATGTTTTTGGGATGTGGGAGGAAACCGGAGTGCCCGGAAAAATCCCATGCAGGCACGGGGAGAACATGCAAACTCCACACAGGTGGGGTCAGGGATTGAACCCCGGACCTCAGAACTGGAAATGATGTTTTTCACATCTAGAGTTGGGGATCCTCTGCCATTCCTCCTTGCAGATCCTATCCAGTTCTGTCAGGTTTGATGGAGAACATTGGTGGACAGCCATTTTCAGGTCTCTCCAGAGATGCTCAATTGGGTTTAAGTCAGGGCTCTGGCCATTCAACAGTAACGGAGTTGTTCTGAAGCCACTCCATTGTTTCAGCTGTGTGCTTAGGGTCATTGTCGAGTTGGAAGGTGAACCTTCGGTCCAGTCTGAGGTTCTGAGCACTCTGGAGAAGGTTTTCATCCAGGATATTCCTTTATTTGGCGGCATTTATCTTTCCTTCGATTGGAACCAGTCGTCCTGTCCCTGCAGCTGAAAAACACCCCCGCACCATGATGCTGCCACCACCTTGTTTCACTGTTGGGACTGTATTGGACAGGTGATGAGCAGGGCCTGGTTTTCTACAGACATACCACTTAGAATTAAGGCCCAAAAGTTCTATCTTGGTCTCATCAGACCAGAGAATCTTATTTCTCACCATGTTGGAGTCCTTCAGGTGTTTTTTATAGCAAACTCCATGCAGGCTTTCATGTGTCTTAAACTGAGGACGGGCAATAAAGCCCCTACGGGTGGAGGGCTCCAGTGATGGTGGACTTTCTAGAACTTTCTTCCATCTCCCGACTGCATCTCTGGAGCTCAACGACAGTGATCTTTGGGTTCTTCTTTACCTCTCTCACCAAGGCTCTTCTTCCCCGATTGCTCAGTTTGGCCGGACGGCCAGCTCCAGGAAGGGTTCGAGTCGTCCCAAACGTCTTCCATTTAAGGATTATGGTGGCCACTGTGCTCTTAGGAAGCTTAAGTGCAGCAGTTATTTTTTGTAACCTTGGCCAGATCTGTGCCTTGCCACAATTCTGTCTCTGAGCTCTTCAGGCAGTTCCTTTGACCTCATTATTCTCATTTGCTCTGATATGCACTGTGAGCGGTAAGGTCTTATATAGACAGGTGTGTGCCTTTCCTAATCAAGTCTAATGATCATAATCAAACACAGCTGGACTCCAATGAAGGTGTAGAACCATCTCAAGGATGATCAGAAAAAATGGACAGCACCCGAACTAAATATATGAGTGTCATAGCAAAGGGTCTGAATACTTATGGCTGTGTGATATTTCAGTTTTTCTTTTTTAATTTAATCTGCAAAGATTCAACAATTTGTTATTTTCTGTCAATATGGGATGCTGTGTGTACATTAATCAGAAAAATGGCCAATGGCTGCAATATAACAAAGTGAAAAAATGAATACTTTCCGTACCCGCTGTATAGCAACCCTTTTCTATTTTCCCTGTTCTTTGTAACTAGTTTGTATCCATCCAATCTCATTTCACATTCTTTGTCATTATCAAGCCAGGTTTCTAAAATTGCTATTGTATGAAATTTGTTAAATTTATCAAAATATTCTTTGAATTTATATTTTTATCGAGGCTTCTAATGTTCAAATGTGTGATTGATAATGAATGTTCAAGGTTTAAATTTGTAATAAGCTCTTTATCCATGCAGTATTCACAATCTGTATTGTTAGTGTTGTTGTCAAAGTGGTTGAAAGGGTCTATGTTATTTTCAGGATCTGATGTCTTATGTTCACCATAGTCAAAAGGTTTTAGTTTCATCTTTTATTCAGTTGTGATAATTGAATTTGTAAAGCACAAAGACAGAGTTTCAGTGTGTGAGTCAGAGTTCTTCCAAAGTCAGCTGAGATAGACCTCCGGCACACCCGCAACAGAAAATGGATAGATGGGTCGACTCCGCAAATCAAAACATTCAGGTCCGGACCTTTTCCCTGAGAAATTCTTTGTATCCGAACCTCTACAAATCTGAAGATCCCTAACCTAGAATGTCTTCTGATATGGGGAGGTCTGGATTTGTCCTGATTTCATGAGTGGACAACCTGACTTCGAATGTAATTTCATGGCACTAGCCTTCTAGCCTTAAATCTTTGCATAGCACTTGGGAACTGCTGTTATAAAACAAGCAATATTTGGTGACAGTATCTCAGCATTCACAAACAATCTTTCAGACTTGCATAGAATCCCTTTTATACTGTGCATCCCTTATTTATAATAATGAGATATTGTGAGCAAATATACAAATCCTACACAAAAGGTAAATAAGACAGATCCTCTTTCTCCCTGGTGGGAATGCCTCATTATAAATCAATCCAGGCTTTAGATATTCCCACACTATTAAAATATTTACAATGTGATGTCATTTGTTCTCATCCAACCATCATTTCCTAAGCCAATCCCTGCTGAGCTATCACTTGGATCTCTTGCTTTTTAATCAAAGGTATTTCTATGCATCGGGAGTCCTCATCATCATTCATTATTCTAATTGTTGCTGGTTACTCATTTTGGAGTTTGCATTCATTGGCTCTAATCCAACACTATCTCCAGCGTCAGCCACTTTACAGATTACAGTCACTATAAACTACACATCACAGAATGCACCTAGAGGTTGAACAAAGATGGCATCAACCCACTAGGAGTATTTTTTCTATATAAATCGGCCCCATTGGCTATTGTGCATTTGTAATATTTTCGACAAATGCACACAGACAGACACACAGACACACATGCACATAATAGCAGGTGCTCACCGTTGGATGCGGATGAAGACAGATGAGTGGCGATCATTCATTACAGCTGTGATGAGCTCCCGTGAAGACATACACCTGGACCATTGCACACAAGGGAAGACAAAAAGAGGGCTGATGTGAGTGTAGTTGCTCTCTGAGAAAGGCAATGAGAGAAAAGTGTGAAGATTTCAAAAATTGCAAATGAAAAGAATCAGTTGAGAAATCGATCGTCACATTCACAACCTTTATGCAGACACCTTTGGAACTATATCTTAAATGACATTTGTATAGTAGAATAAACTACTACGTATTGTGGAGATGTCAGTTAATCTCTGTATTTATGTAACACAAAATATTTCTTATCAACCATATAGCCTGCAGATTGTTCCCACCTTGGGAAAATCTGTAGACTCAAAAATCAGCTTCATCTGTGAATGATTGTGTCTGCACAAATGCCTTTAACACATTTCATTGAATTGGATGTGTGCAATATAATGGTCTCACTGTGTGGATGTTTGTTTTACAGAGATATGGTGTATGGGGATAATGTGTGTACTGGCACCAACGGTGGCAATCCTGAGCTTTTCAGTGAAACATAACCCCACAGGTCAGCCATAGAATAACCGCACCACTTAGAATAAAACCAGAGAATACAGTCACAGTGTACTTTTCAAATGTGACAAATGTGCCAAAAGGATTTAAAAGAAGCCAAATGGCTTGCTCCAATATACACATTATCCTACTAGCTGCATCACAGGTTGTAGAACGCTAAGGCAAGTCAGGTTTGAAACGTGCTTGGGTGCATGCACATACTGTATGCGTGTGTACATGTGTGTGTGTGTGTATATCTGTGTGAGTGTGTGTGAATGTGTGTGTGTGTAGGTGTGTTTGTGTGTGTGTGTGTTGGTGTGTTTGTGTGTGAGTGTGCGTGTGTGTGTGTGTGTGTAAGAGATTGATTGGAGTGGGCCATGAGAATTTACCTAAATCATCTGTTGACTGACGTATGAGGGGCCGTTAGGGACATTATTGAGGATTAGCTCTCACACTTACTATTCAAATGCTTTCACACACACACAAACTACTAAAAGGCTCTCATAAACACAACTCAAACACTCTCATTCACATGAGTCTTGCTCTCATAAGACTACTCAAACACTATCATATGCATGAGTCTTGCTCTCATAAAGACTACTCAAACACTATCATTAACACAACTCAAACACTTTCTTAAGCACGAGTCTTGCTCTCATAAAGACTACTCAAACACTCTCATTAACACTACTCAAATGCGTTCATGCGAGAACATCAATCATATTCTCGCACACGTCACTGGGTTTCACGAGTTTATATCAATATTTCTCAATCACACGTCGATTATGCTCACGTGAATAGTGGAAATCTTTTATTAGGTAGTTCAATTCAAAAAGTGAAATTATAGAGATGCACTGCACACTGCACACACTCAAGAGTGAAGTATTTCACATTTTAAATATGTATAATTTTGATGATTATAGCACATAGCAAATTAAAAAAATCCCCATATTGAGAAACTAAAATGTAACGTCAAACAAAATAGTGAATTAGTTCAAGAAATAAAGTGATTTCTAATTTACAAATTAGGCTGGAATTTTCCCTCTGAAAAGTACTTCAGTGTTTAATCACTATATGATTAACTCTATCACTCAGCTCCTTCCCTCAGGTAGGCGCTCCCGATCAATGCAAACTAGAACTAGCAGACATTCCAACAGCTTCTACCCTCTTGCAATCAACTACTTAAACACCTAACCTTTCATTGCAACATGCTGGCAATTGTTTTGTCTTGAGTTTGTTGTCACATTTCTGTCGGGCCAATTATATATTACTCGTGCACTCACTGTAGTAGTCTTGCCATGCTGCACTATTTGCATATCTGTTGTTGACCAATACTGGCCACTCATGCCAGAATAGCATCTGCTCCATTTGCACTCTGACTGAGGAGTATCTGCAACATTTGCACAATCAACATTGTCCCAGATTATGACACTACTCGCTTGAAGTATCGGCGCCCTTTGCACAATGGTCATTGCACCAGACTATGGCAATATTAGTCATTCGAACTGCTCTAAGTGCTAGAGGACTCTGCATCTTTTTGCACAATTGTAAAAAAAAAAAAAATAATAATAATGTACCGGCATTACCAGATAATTAGCAACCCTTTATTTCTTAGTGACTGTTTTTTTTTTTTTTTTTTTGTCAATATCATTATGTCTCAAAAGTGTTCTATGTCAATTGACTGACTGTTGTCGTACTAGAACGCCTCCAATTACCGGAGACAAATTCCTTGTGTATTTTTTGGACATATTTGGCAAATAAAGATGATTCTGATTCTGAGTATTGAGGAAAAACTTTTTAACTATGTTCTAATTTATTGAAATGTACCTATATTAAAAAAGTCATGAAATATTTTACTCTGAGTGTGTGTAGTCTGGAGTTCATATGTAGGACACGGGTTTCACTACGACAATTAAATTCCTTCATTCCCTTAGGCCACCTCATTAGGTACACCGGCGCAGGGGAACTTAAATGCGACTATACGGCCATCCTGCCTGCAACGAACAGTATACGTTTCAGATGCAGCGATGTTGAAACTCTGTCTTGAATCCAGGAGTAAACGCATGTCCACTGCGCTTTAGCCCGAAAGGCAGATTTATTCAGCAGCATCCGCGTCTGGTTAATCAATTGATCTACCTATCTCGCTTAAAATAAATCTCCCAAGATTTGTATTTTTTTTCAAAAGCATGTATGCAAGCATTTGAGATGGAAATGTGAAAGGATCTGAGTATATTTTATGAATGGATTTGAGGATGGTATGTGAATAGATTTGACATTAAAGTGTTTGAGTAGTCTTTATGAGAGCAAAACTCGCATGTACGAGAGTGTTTGAATAGTCTTCATGAGAGCAAGACTTGTGCGTATGAGAGTGTTTGGGTAGTGTTAATGAGTGTTTGCGTAGTCTTTATGATAGCAAGACTCATGCTTATGAGAGTGTTTCAGTAGTGTTTGAGTAGTCTTTATGAGAGCAAGACTTGTGCTTATGAGAGTGTTTGAGTAGTGTTAATGAGAGTGTTTGAGTAGTATTTTTAAGAGCAAGACTCGTGCGTATGAGAGTTTTCATCCATCCATCCATCCATTTTCTACTGCTTATCCGAGGTCGGCTCGCGACGGCAGTTGCTTTAGCAAGGACGCCCAGACTTCCCTCTACCCACCCACTTCATCCAACTCTTCTGGGGTGATCCCGAGGCGTTCCCAGGCCAGCCGAAGGATGTAGTCTTTCCAGCGTGTCCTGGGTCGTCCCCGGGGTCTCCTCTCGGTGGGACGTGGCCGGAACACCTCACTAGGGAGGCATCCGGGAGGCATCCGAATCAGATGCCCCAGCCACCTCATCTGGTTCCTCTCGATGTGGAGGAGCAGCGGCTCTACTCTGAGATCCTCCTGGATGACCAAGCTTCTCACCCTATCTCTAAGGGAGAGCCCGGACACCCTGCGGAGGAAACTCTTTTCGGCCGCTTGTATCCGGGATCTTGTTCTTTCACAGGTCGTGATCATAGGTGAGGGTAGGAACGTAGATCAATCGAGTGCGTTCAAGTAGTGTTAATGAGTGTTTGAGTAGTCTTTATGAGAGCAAGACTCGTGCATATAAGAGTGTTTGAGTTGTGTTAATGAGAGTGTTTGAGTAGTCTTTATGAGAGCAAGACTTGGGCGTATAAGAGTGTTTGTGTTGTGTTAATGAGAGTGTTTGAGTAGTCTTTATGAGAGCAAGACTTGTGCATATGAGTGTTTGAGTTGTGTTTATGAGAGCCTTTCAGTAGTTTGTGTGTGTGTGAAAGCATTTGAATGGTCAATGTGAGAGCTAATCCTGAATAATGTCCCTAATGGCCCCTCATACGTCAATCAACAGATGATTTAGGTAAATTCTCATGGCCTACTCCAATCAATCTCTTACACACACACGCACACTCACACACAAAGGGTAACGGCCCCTGATATTGACGGATGCTGTCATCCAATGCCATTAGCTTTATTTCTGCACACCTTGCTGGTTGCTAATTTAATCTCATCTCTGATAGAATGTAATTTTATTAAAAATGGGCCCTTATTAATATCAGAATCATTTTCAGTCACTGATGGGTAGAGAAACTTTCATTACAGAGAGAAATTGCAGCAGAAAGATGGCTTTGAAATGGGAGACAGTGAATGTGATTGGACAAAGATGTATGGGAGCACAGATGCAATAACCGACCTCATTAGCTTCAATCAGTAACCTGAATAAAGGGTGGAACATGCACACATACAGGTATGCGTACACTTATGCACACTGTCTTAACATCATATATCGTGCATGGATGAAGACACACACACACACGCATGCACGCACACACACATTACTTATAGTACCAATAACAGACATACAATTTTCCCCAAAACTCAAGTTAACTACAACTGCTAAATGCCTATACACCCAAAGTAAAACTATAAATCTTCCAGTGATTGTTTTCTTTAACCCATCTACAATAAGTATACACCATCTCGTGTACTGTATTTAAAAATTTTACAGGGTGAAGGTGTACCTCTACATGGATGGATAGATGAATGCCAAAAAAATGAAAGAATTAACAGATTGCAACTGACTTTATTACCTCCCACAATTGTGATATGTAGGATCACTGTGCAAGTGCCAAGAAAGACCCCACAAATGTTGCCTGAAAAAAAAAAGATCTCAAAACTGTTTTAGTCCGCTAAAATCGAGGCCAAGTGGGGCAGCAGTGAAAAAATCTGTTGTGTGCATCCATTGGCAAAGAGTTGTCACGCCACTGAGTGACATTTTAGTTTTAGATGAAAGTTTGGATGGCACATTGTAATAAGCAGGTACTTCTCTTCTTTCCTGCTTTCGTCTTGCAATAATTGTATTTTTGTATACTTCTCATCTCTTCAAGCTCCAAGTGCCTATGTTGCATAAAATAATCCTTTCTCGCATCACCTCAGTGGGCTTGAAAAAACTTCGTAGGGGAGGAATATCTACACTCCTGTGGGTGACCCCAGTAAATCTCACTAAACTCTGCATACCCCTGCCAAACCTGGAGATTGAAGGCCATCTTCAAAGGTCACTTAGCAGAACTGATCAACTATTCTCTTTAGGCCGAAAGGCTGGATAAGACTAAAAAAGACTGGTGTCCTGGGGCACAACTGAGGTTAGATAGTTCATGGAGGGATATAAAGTAGAAGGGTCTATTTGGATGAAGAAAGGAGGCGAGCAAAAGAAAGCAAGAGTGAAGATGAGTTGCCATGAAAAAGTATTCTAAAATTCTTCTACTTCTTCTTTTTTGCATAGTTTCTCCACTTTAAAGTTCAATATAATCAAACAAATGTAAATATCAGACAAAGATAATCCAAGTAAACATAATATGCAGTTTTTAAATGGTAGTTTTATTTATTAAGGGAAAAAAAGTATTCAAATCTACCAGGCCCTGTGTGAAAAATCTAATAACCCCTAAACCTAATAACTGGTTGGGCCACCCTCAGTGGGAACAATTGAAATCAAGCATTTTTTAACTCGTTCACATCTCTGTGGTGGTATTTTGGCCCACTCTTCCTTCTGCAGGATTGTTTTAATACAGCAACAGTGGAGGGTTTTCGAGCATGAAAGGTCATTTTAAGGTCATGCCACAGCATTTGAATCAGATCGAAGTCTGGACTTTGACTCGGCCACTCCAAAACCTTCTTCTTTTTTTTTTTTTTTTTTTTTTTTTTTAAGCCATTCAGAAGTAGACTTGCTGGCAGGTCTGGAGTGGGACAAAAAAAAAATCGGCCCTGACATTTTTGGCTGAGACCAGCCCCTCATAATTAGCAGAGCACAACCAATTAGTATTTTATGTATGTTTTCCACAGATGAACGTGTTTTATGATTATTCAAAACCCAACTCTAATTATCATGGTGAAGTGTATACTGTTTGTTTACTCATTTGGTGAATGGCTCACTTGACTGGAAAAATCGTTCACAAAGCCTTTCAATCCTACGACAGAGAGGTGCGACATGGATCTGTTTGACACCTGTCTTCTATCCTTTTTTATTGAAGTCATCTCTAATATACATTTTCTGAATTTCCCTGATCTAGTAGCTCAATTCGATATTTTTTGGTTCAAAGGTGCTCCCTCCTTTAAAAACCTATAACATGCATTTGTATCGGGCTAAAAACAGGCCTGCTTCATGAATTAGTGCAAAGCAACTACATCTTTAAAGAATTTGACATTGCCTTTCTTATATTCAATGTGGGCTAAATAAATATTGCTTTTCTCTATTCTGGACACAGGCAGCATGATAGCACTGATGCATGAATAAACTGCCCTAACTTAAGTAATGTTTAAATTATAAAGTATTTACTTATTCCATCCATCCATCCATCCATCCATTTTCTGAGCCACTTCTCCTCACTAGGGTCGCGGGTGTGCTGGAGCCTATCCCAGCTATCATCGGGCAGGAGACGGGGTACACCTAGAACTGCTTGCCAGCCAATCCCAAAGCACATACAAACAAACAACCATTCACACTCACATTCACAACTATGAGCAATTTTGAGTTGTCAATTAACCTACAATGCATGTTTTTGGGATGTGGGAGGAAACCGGAGTGCCCGGAGAAAACCCACGCAGGCACGGGGAGAACATGCAAACTTCACACAGGCAGGGCCGGGGATTGAACCCTAGAACTGTGAGGCAGAAGCGCTAACCAGTCGGCCACCGTGCCGCCACATTTACTTATTGATTTGGGTTATTTGTTTGGGTGCTTTTGTTAACAGGTTGAACCGCAGGATAGAGGGTTACAGCAAATTCAATGAAACTTTTCAAAACACCTTTAGGCTAACCTAAATAACTAAAATGCCATGACGTAGCCACACTCGCTCCTCATCCAACACTCAGCTATGACCATTGGCTATCTCATATGCATAATTAAATTACCATAGCTGCCTGATTTTGGGAAGTGTGCAATATTACATGTCATGAGCAATGGTGGTTGCTTTGTATCAATATTAATTGGTAACACAAATCAATTGCCATTGCTCAAGATGTAATGGAGGGCAGCTAACATTACCACCATCATCTTATAAGACTCGGTACTGTATTATCCAAACTTTATGACCAGCTTGCCGGTGGTGGCTGTATAACACTTTGGCACTCACACTGTCCCTAGGTTTCAAAAGCCATCTCCTCCTGCTAAGCCCATCTACAGACACACACAACTTCTCTGCACCGTCCCCCTTTTGTTATTTTTTTTCTCTCCATTTTTCCACTCATTTATCAAACACCTCTACACACTCAAGTAAACTAGAAAACACCTGGAGGGGTGGGACCGCTATCACTATCATACAATAATGATTGGTTTAGTTGATATCTAAGATGAACCAATGGGCTGCCACCTCTAAATTGTGGGTCGATATCTTAGGGGGAGAAAAAAAAAAAGTCCACCAAGATCAGCCAGGCCGGCCTCATGATGACCGGTGATGATTGGTTGAGTCTCTATTCAAGATGAATGGACTGCTACCTCTGAATTGTTGTTCTGGTCGCTTAGGAAAAAATAAAAATAAATCCGAGCAGAATTCAGTCAGCAGTGGTTTTGGCCTTGGAACTCTGCCATGGATGCCATTTTTGTCCAGTCTCTTACTTCTATTATTGAGTCATGAACACTGATCTTAACGGAGGCAAGGAAGCCCTGCAGTTCTTTACATGTCGTCCTGGGTTCCTTTGTGACCTCCTGGATGAGTTGTCGCTGTGCTCTTTGGATAATCTTTGTAGGCCGCTCATTCCTGGGAAGGTTCACCACTGTTACATGTTTTCTCCATTTGTGGATAACGGCTCTCATCGAGGTTTACTGGAATCCTAAAGCTATAAAAATGGCTTTGTAACCCTTTCCAGACTGGTAGATGTCAATTGCTATACTTCTAGTCTGTCCTTGAATTTCTTTGGATCGTGGCATTCTGTTGCAGCTTTTTGAGATCTTTTAGCAGACTTAATTTTGTCAAACAGGTTCTGTGATTCCTTGATTTAACAGGTATTGAGGTAATCAGGCTTGGTCAGTGAAAATTAACCAAAAAATATGATTAGCCACAGTTAGCCACAGGGGGACCATTACGTTTTCACAGACGGTAAGGTAACTTTAAATAGTTTGTTTCCCTTAATAAATAAAATCACTATTTCAAAAAACAGCATTTTATGTTTACTTGGGTTGTATTTGTTTGATGTTTACATTTGTATATCTTAAACAATAAAGTGGGAAAACTATGCAAAAATATAAGAATTTTAGAAGGTGGCCAATATTTTTTAATGGCACTGTATATGCAGCCGTAAATATAAGAACACTATCGGGAAAAGATTTGCTGCAATGCAAATAAAAGCAATTTCCAGGTTGTAGAGCAAGACAATGTATTGAATTTAGTTCAAAACTAGTTATTCCAAAGAGGAGACATAGTACCCATGTAGAGTACCAAGGTTTGATCAGTATATCCAATCAATAATAATACCAATAGTTCTAACCTTATAGTTTCCAGTGATCTGAGGAAAAGTGAAAAAAAATATTACATACACACACTAGTTAGTTATTTTTTAAAGAAAGACTGCAGACTGTCAATACACTGGCAAGAAGTAAGAACATGTTTGGGCTATAGTTAGTCTTGTATACATTCCCCGCTGTTGTCATATGATGACACATTTAAAGAAGACAAAGACACAATTAAACACTTTCATAAAAGCTAGACTGCTAGCTGCTAGCAGCATAATGCAATATTACATAATGCATGTGGTGACCTTTTACTCAGAAGGCTGCTTTCTAAAAGCAGCTCTGAAGAAGCAACTAAGACAAGAGGAGAGGGAGTGGTGATATCAGAAAGTCTCATGGATGAAGGGGTGCGGTGACGTAGTCGGGTGAAAATGGTCTCAAGGATTGTGATGTTTACCGCTTTGGAAACTTGTCGTTTTTTGGATTATATTGCATGATATTGTTTGTTGCGAGCTGACTGGTTGTACGAGAATCTCAAGTCCATTAATATGAAGTACTGTGTGTGTGTGTGTGTGTGTATGCATTTATGTGTGCTCGTACATGCGTGTGCATGGATGCGTAACTTGTTCAGTGTGGGGTCCCCTTGCAGGTGTCTTTTAATTTTGCCCACATTTGCATATATGCAATCAGGTAGAGTAATTGGGAGTATGCGAGTTAGCATGGGGAGACATGCACACAGTGGGTGTTAGTCTGTCCCAGGTTGCAACGAAATTTGCACCAGATGAGCTGATGAGGCTGATAATTGTGACACTGAGTGATGGCTCTAATCAGCAAAGGAATCTTCCTAATCAATCGACTTTAACCACCCCCACCCATGTCTCCATCTCCCAGGCTTCAAAACAACTTTGTCCCCACATGAAAGACATTCACATGCAAAGTGAGCATAGATAGCTTGAATCATTGACCTTGACAGGCTGCTGTTGAAATCATAGTGATAAGAACCACAAGGGGCGAAACAAATTGTCAACATAAAACTAAGTAAATATGTGATGCCTGTCAACTGAGCTGAGCTTTTAAAATAATAGAACATGGCAAGTTATTTGTATTGTTATAATGTTATACTCATATTGCATTGCTTCCCTGAACCATCACCTTAAATTATCATGGTGGAGGGGTTTGTGTGTCCCAATGATCTTAGGTGCCAAGTTGTCTGGAGCTTTGTGTCCCTGGCAGGGTCACCTATGGGGCAAAAAGGTCCTAGGTGAGGGTCCAAAGTACGGCTCAAAGATACCCTATGATGAAGACGATATTTGTACAGTGTTTTCCCTTGCCCCCCAGAAGTGGTTCACTGGGGCCCCCCTCTGGAGCCAGCCTTGCAGTTGGGGCTCGATGATGAGTGCCTGGAGGCTGGGCCTAAACCAAAGTAGCCTGGCCAGGGACAGCCTAAAAAGGCAGCGTGAGTCCCACTTCCCATGGGCTCACCCGCTGTGGGAGGGGGCAATGGGGTCAGCTGCAAAGTGAACTGGGTGGCGGTGGAAGGCAGGGTCCTTGATAGTTTGATCCCCAGTTACAGAAGCTGGCTCTCGGGACGTGGAATGTCACCTCTCTGGCAGGGAAGGAGCCCGAGTGGGTGTGCGAAGTTGAAAATTTCTGACTCGATATAGTCGGGCTTACCTCCGCACATAGCTTGGGCTCTTGGACCAGTCCTCCTAAGAGTGACTGGACTCTCTTATCCTCTTGAGCTGTCCATGCTGAGAGGCAATGACAGTGAGACTTGGAAGTGTCATGGGTGTGTGTTCCGGTTTTTGTCTTCCCCCTGTTTCACACACACCTGCTCCTGTGAGCATCTTCACCACCTGTGCCTCGTTCACCCTAATTACCCCTTGTATTTAACCTCGTGTCTCATTCCCTCTCGTCACCAGTTCGTTGTACCGTGTCGTCGCGTTCCAGCATTCCTTGTTTCCACGTCACAGACTCACAGTAAGACTTGACCCTGTTCCGATTATCGACCTCGCCTCTTTGCCTCATGTTTTTGGATACTGTTGCCTTTCTTGGATTGCCTGCCTGTATACCGACCTATGCCCGTATATTAAACCTCTCTTTTTGGAAACTGTCCATTTGTTTTGGAGTCGTGCATTTTTGGGTCCTATCCTCTGTTCCATTCATGACAGGAAGGGCATCATTGGGAGGAACGGTGTCATGAACTCCTCTGCCGTACCATTATTGGAGCCTTGAGGGCGCTTTGCCTCTCTCTCTCCCCTTCCCTCTCTCTTTCAGCACCTCTCTCAAGCCGCGCACGTGTCTCCAATCAGACCTCATCACCACCGACATATAAGCCTGCCTGATCCCGGAAATCCTCGGCAAAGTATTGCAGCTTATTCCAGCGGTACCACGGCCCACTTACCTTACGTAAGCCACACTGTTCCTTGTTCCGCTTTTTTACTCCAGTGTATCTCCTCTTTCCCAGTATTTCCTCGAGTTCCTGATCCAAGCCAGCCGCCTGTCGTCTCCACTGCCTGCCACCTGTCCATGCCACTGCCTGCCAACGCACCCAGGACCACTTTCATTACCTAAATAAACTGTTCATCACAATTTATCTGCCTCCGCTTGCTCTTGGATCCAGCTCCTCTCCATTCGTGACAAACGGCCCCCGATCAGAACCCAAATGGTGATCTAATATTGGAGTTTTGTGCTTGTCACAGATTATCTATAATGAACACAATGTTCAGACAATGTCAGAAGGAGTTTCAACTCCCATTTCCCACAGCACTTTGCCCATGTCTCGGGGGAAGTGGGGGACACTGAGTCTGACTGGGCCATGTTCTGCACCTCCATTGTTGAGGTAGCCGACCAGCGTTGTGGTCGTAGGTGGTCAGTGATGAAGTGTGGCAATCCCCAAAATCATTGGTGGACACCAGCGGGAAGGGATGCCGTCAAGCTATAAAAATTCTAATCGAGCCTTTTTGGCCTGTGGGCAGCTGATGGGTACCAGCTGGCCTAACAGAACGCAGCTGTGGTGGTGACTGAGTCAAAAACTTTGGTGTAGGAGGAGTTCGGTAAGGCAAGGGAGAATCATTTCCAGACAGCTTTGAAGAAATTCTGGTCCACCATCCGGCATCTCAGGAAAGGGAAGCAGTACACCATCAACACTGTGCATAGTGGGGACAGGGTGCTGCTGACCTCGACTCGAGACGTTGTGAATCGGTGGGGAGAATACTTCGAAGACTCAATTCCACTGACAGTTCCTCAAGACTCTGGATGTTGTGGGGCTTTCCTGGTTATGACACCTCTGCAACATCGCATGGACATCGCGGACAGTGCCTATGGATTGGCAGACTGGGGAGGTGGTCCCCCTTTTTAAGAACAGAGCCCGCAGGGTGTGCTCGAATGACAGGGAATCCCACTCCCCAGCCTCCCTGGTAAAGTCTATTCATGGGTTCTGGAAATGTAATATTAAACCGCAAGGGGACGGGCGTCGCCGTGGTGGCTCAGAGCGCTTTCTCTCTTTCTTTTTGGAAGTGACCACAACAAACATCGCTGGCGACAATGAATGAAAGCTTCGCTATATCGTCCGCCACAGTTTTATTAAAAAAAAGTCACAAATATAGTTATAGTATTGTTGTAAAACCCAACAGATGTATACTTATAGATAAATATTTACACATTTAAATACTTGTATTTAAATGTGCATTCCGTGTGTATAAATAACTCCCACAATCAAACTCATGCGAGGGATTTGAGTCTGAACTAGGCATTGTAGGATGTGACATCTATCTAGCAGATGCCGTGATATGGACCAATCAGACCCAAGCTGTTTTCCATATTAAAAGTAGGGAAGATGAGTAATCCAATCAGAACAAAGCTCATTTACATGGCACATAATACTGAGAAATCCGACCGTCTCAAATGCCAGGTGGAAAAGACCAACTAGAATAGCTTGAAAAACGACATTTTGGTCCAACTAAAATTATGATGCAAACAAGATAAAAGGACATCAAAGAGGAGCACAAAAAAGAAAACAGTGATGACTCTTCTGTCATGAAGAATATGTTTTGTTTTCTATATTTATTTTGTTACCACAATAATTATCTCTCAGTCCAGGACAATACATAAGAAATAATGTAAAAATGAATCATTTGGTTCAAGCCTTGACAAAAGTTCACACACTGCGACCATTAGACAATATTTATGTTTGGTCTGTGTTTCCTAATTGGAATAGTATAAAGTAAAATAATAATAATAATTAAAAGGGTACTCTTGAGCCTGCGTACAAAAGTGTGCCCAAGAGTGTGCCATTATATCTTTTAAATGTGTAGTTGTAGCTCACTTTGGAGTCATCATGAAAAGGGCATGTGCTTAGAATGACACCTTATTTTGGTGACAATGACAGGGTTTATGGATTGTAATACTTTGGATGAATTCAATCAGAAGGAGAAGCACTTGAGAGGAGGATTGCTGAGAAAACCCATAATTACCAACAACTAACCAAATGGGCCATCTAGGCATACAGACACTTAATTGGTGCTTAGCATTTTCTGTGGAAAGGTACAAAACACTGACGATAATTTTGTAATGGGGACCATTAAGTCTGAGAACCTGGCATTTAGGCTTCACGTAGAGACAAACACTATTGCATATTGGCACACACACACACACACACACACCAAGTGATTGCATGGAAGTTAGTCAAAAATGACCTGGAGAGCTAATTTTCTTGCAATATCTTTGTAATAAAAAATTGTCATAATTAAAAATTCCTGCTATCCCTAAAAATACATGTTTTTAATATCCTGCCATTGGAATTTTTAACTTACCTTACAAACATTTATCAAATTTTTTGTTTTTGTACAGTATTACTACCTCTAACTTCCATAAGTGGGTCAAAAATGACCTGCAATCATATCTTGATGGCACACGTTCAGTTTCTCGGTCAGTGCCCAAAAACCCAGCCACTGCTGCTCCCGCCCAGATAAAAAGTGCATGGGTTGCATCATGAAAGGCATCTGGTGTAAAAACTGAGCCAAAATCATTGAGGCAAAGAATAACAACACATGTGGAATCACACCCGGAGATTCATACACTGGTATATATATATACCGGTGTATATATATATATATATATTATATATGTGTATGTGTGTGTGTTTGTGTGTATATATATATCTTCTTCTTTTCCTTTCGGCTTGTCCCGTTAGGGGTCGCCACAGCGCGTCATCCTTTTCCATGAGAGCCTATCTCCTGCATCCTCCTCTCGAACACCAACTGCCATCATGTCTTCCCTCACGACATCCATCAACCTTCTCTTTGGTCTTCCTCTAGCTCTCTTGCCTGGCAGCTCCATCCTCATCATCCTTCTACCAATATACTCACTCTCTCTCCTCTGGACGTGTCCAAACCATTGAAGTCTGCTCTCTCTAACTTTGTCTCCAAAACATCGAACCTTGGCTGTCCCTCTGATGAGCTCATTTCTAATTTTATCCAACCTGGTCACTCCGAGAGCGAACCTCAACATCTTCATTTCCGCCACCTCCAGCTCTGCTTCCTGTTTTCTCTTCAGTGCCACTGTCTCTAATCCATACATCATGGCTGGCCTCACTACTGTTTTATAAACTTTGCCCTTCATCCTAGCAGAGACTCTTCTGTCACATAACACACCTGACACCTTCCTCCACCCGTTCCAACCTGCTTGGACCCGTTTCTTCACTTCCTGACCACACTCACCATTGCTCTGGACGGTTGACCCCAAGTATTTAAAGTCCTCTACCCTTGCCATCTCTTCTCCCTGTAGCCTCATTCTTCCCCCACCACCCCTCTCATTCATGCACATATATTCTGTTTTACTTCGGCTAATCTTCATTCCTCTTCTTTCCAGTGCATGCCTCCATCTTTCTAACTGTTCCTCCAGCTGCTCCCTGCTTTCACTGCAGATCACAATGTCATCTGCAAACATCATGGTCCACGGGGATTCCAGTCTAACCTCATCTGTCAGCCTATCCATCACCACTGCAAAAAGGAAGGGGCTCAGGGCTGATCCCTGATGCAGTCCCACGTCCACCTTAAATTCTTCTGTCACACCGACAGCACACCTCACCGCTGTTCTGCTGCCCTCGTACATGTCCTGTATTATTCTAACATACTTCTCTGCCACTCCAGACTTCCGCATGCAGTACCACAGTTCCTCTCTGGGTACTCTGTCATAGGCTTTCTCTAGATCTACAAAGACACAATGTAGCTCCTTCTGACCTTCTCTGTGCTTTTCCATCAACATCCTCAAGGCAAATAATGCATCTGTGGTACTCTTTCTAGGCATGAAACCATACTGTTGCTCGCAAATACTCACTTCTGTCCTGAGTCTAGCCTCCACTACTCTTTCCCATAACTTCATTGTGTGGCTCATCAACTTTATTCCTCTATAGTTGCCACAGCTCTGCACATCACCTTTGTTCTTAAAAATGGGCACCAGTACACTTTTCCTCCATTCCTCAGGCATCTTCTCACGCACTAGAATTCTATTGAACAAGCTGGTCAAAAACTCCACAGCCACCTCTCCTAGATGCTTCCATACCTCCACAGGAATGTCATCAGGACCAACTGCCTTTCCATTTTTCATTCTCTTTAATGCCTTTCTAACTTCCCCCTTACTAATCATTGCCACTTCCTGGTCCACCACACTTGCCTCTTCTACTCTCCCTTCACTATCATTTTCCTCATTCATCAACTCCTCGAAGTATTCTTTCCATCTACCTAGCACACTGCTGGCACCAGTCAACATATTTCCATCTCTATCCTTAATCACCCTAACCTGCTGCACATCCTTCCCATCTCTATCCCTCTGTCTGGCCAGCCTGTATAGATCCTTTTCTCCTTCTTTAGTGTCCAACCTGCCATACATGTCATCATATGCCTCTTGTTTTGCCTTTGCCACCTCTACCTTTGCCCTGTGTCGCATCTCAATGTATTCCTTTCGCCTCTTTTCGGTCCTCTCAGTGTCCCACTTCTTCTTAGCTAACCGTTTTCCTTGTATGATTTCCTGTACTGTGAGGTTCCACCACCAAGTCTCCTTCTCTCCTTTCCTGCCAGAAGATACACCAAGTACTCTCCTGCCTGCTTCTCTGATCACCTTGGCTGCAGTGGTCCAGTCTTCTGGAAGCTCTTCCCGTCCACCGAGAGCCTGTATTACCTCTTCCCGAAAAGCTGCACAACACTCGTCCTGTCTCAGCTTCCACCACATGGTTCTCTTCTCTGCCTTTGTCTTCCTAATTTTCCTCCCCACCACCAGAGTCATCTTACACACCACCATCCTATGCTGTCTAGCCACACTCTCCCCTACCACTACCTTACAGTTGGTAACCTCCTTCAGATTACATCGTCTGCACAAGATGTAATCCACCTGTGTGCTTCTACCTCCGCTCTTGTAGGTCACCCTATGTTCGTGCCTCTTCTGGAAAAAAGTGTTCACTACAGCCATTTGCATCCTTGTTGCAAAGTCTACCACCATCTGTCCCTCCAAGTTCCTTTCCTGGATACCGTACTTACCCATCACTTCTTCATCACCCTTATTACCTTCACCAACATGTCCATTACAATCTGCACCAATTACGACTCTCTCTCTGTCTGGGATGCTCAGAACTACATCATCTAGCTCCTTCCAGAATTTCTCTTTCACCTCTAGGTCACATCCTACCTGTGGGGCATAGCCACTAATCACATTACACATAACACCCTCAATTTCAAATTTCAGCCTCATCACTCGATCTGATACTCTTTTCACCTCCAAGACATTCTTAGCCAACTCTTCTTTTAAAATAACCCCGACTCCATTTCTCTTCCCATCTACACCATGGTAAAATAATTTAAACCCTCCCCCTAAACTTCTAGCCTTACTGCCTTTCCACCTGGTCTCCTGGACACACAATATATCAACCTTTCTCCTAATCATCATGTCAACCAACTCCCGAGATTTTCCTGTCATAGTCCCAACATTCAAAGTCCCCACATTCAGTTCTAGGCTCTGTGTTTTCCTCTTCTCTTTCTGCCGAAGAACCCGCTTTCCACCTCTTCTTCTTCTTCTTCTTTGACTTCGACTTCGACTTCGACTTCGACCCACAGTAGCTGAATTTCCAACAGCGCCCTGCAGGTTGACGGCGCCGGTGGCGGACGTTGTTAACCCGGGCCACGACCGATCCGGTATGGAATTCTTTGGATGAACGCTCATATTTGTTTGGCAAGGTTTTAAGCCGGATGCCCTTCCTGACGCAACCCTCTGCATTTATCCGGGCTTGGGACCGGCCTACAGTTTGCACTGACTTGTGCCCCCCATAGGGCTGCATTTGTGTATATATATATATATATATATATATATATATATATATATATATATATATATATGTGTGTCTATGTGTGTGTGTTTGTGTGTGTATATATGTGTGTGTGTGAATGTGTGTGTGTTTGTGTGTATATAAATGTATATTACAGTTACAGTCACTGACAGGAGGCAGCATTGGTTTATTTTTTTTGTTGTATAATACTGTACATTGATCGATGACCAAATGTTCAAACTCAGACGAAGTGTTACAATAATATATTATTCTTGTATAATAATAAATAATATATTAATATAAATACCTTAATTAATATTAATATGATAATATTATGGTAATATAATACTGTATATAATAATAATTGAACCCACAAATTATCATCATATATTAGCATGTTTGATCATTCGATCAAATTTTTTTTCATTAACTTAATATTTAATACGTTTAGTATTCATGATAGGTAAAGTGAACATTATTATTCGTCTTTTTATTATTAATAAACATGCTCTGCATCATCCCTTGTCTATATGTGGCACTGCCCAAAAACACAATTAGTGTGTTTGTACAGTATAGTACATATAACAAAATAGGTTTCCAGTACAGGCCAACATAATACAAACACCACCGTTACAATCACTAATACTATTGTTAGGCTTCAGCGCTTTGCTTTGTACAGGAAAGCACTGTAAAATTACGCTTGTGGAATTAATCTGGACACTGAACTGTCTCCAGATTAATGCTGTTTCAGAAACAAAATCAGCAGCACACAAAACACACTCTGGCAGGAAATAAAGTTTGATGGGTCTGCTGTAATGATAAGTCTCACAAGGCACTGTGGAAAAAGAACTACTCTAGCTGGCACATTAGTTCCTTTTGCTCCAGGTTGTGTTTGGCACAATAGGGAGTCAAACTGAAACATAACAGACAACATTTTGTTATAATTTGCTGCTTCCCAAAATATTGGACTGTAGTGTTAATATTGGATTACAAAAATGGAACAAAAGGGACATTTTTATGACTTTTTGTTTTTTTATCCACATCATTGTTCATTTGATGTAAGAACTTCATCTTCTACCTTTCTGTAACATTACCCTCTTGTGACACATTCATCTTTGAAAAAATCTTGCTTGATCATCGTCATGGTACCATGTAGCTCAGCAATGGAGGAGTTTAGTAGTTTGGATTAGACCCTCCTGCTGTGTTCTGGTCTTATCAAAGCCTCCACACCTGCAGCTATAAATCAACGGGTTTAGCCCAAGCATCCCCACTGAGACCAGAGCCAAAGTTTAACGGTGGACATACATTTTAGACATACAGGTCCAAATCTCAAGTGCTATTTCTTCCTTTTTTGAACCAGTTGTCACACCGGGTGTTACATTTCCAAGTGAATGGTCTTCTAGGCTACAGAGACGTTAGCGAAATGTCCTCTATCTTCATCGCTTTATTGCTTGTCCTCATCACAGTTTATAGACAGGGCAAGACACACGGGTGGAGAGAAAATTGTCACCACAGGATGCAGTCATGTCATGGAGTCTTACAGAGAGGTTAATGATGCACTGGCTGTCTTTCTTGAAGCAGAGATGGAGATAGGTCATACAGGTAGAGTTGTAGACTGCAAGGAGAAAGTCGGATGTCAGAGAAGTGATTGATGCATGTTACGCTGAATGTTTCTGACAAGCCTGGGCAGTCGGGCAAAACAAGGGCATGCAGTGTGATAACTAACTGACACATGAATATGTGTGGACAAGCTGGTGACATGCTTCCTTTGTAGTGCTCTAGGTGTGTGATAAAATATCACCAAAGACACTTGGGCTATGCACGTATAAATGGTATTTTACCAATGCATATTCAATCTCTCTCTCTCTCTCTCTCTCTCTCTCTCTCTCTCTCTCTCTCTCTCTCTCTCTCTCTATCTATATATATATATATATATCCATCCATCCATTCTCTGAGCCGCTTCTCCTCACGAGGGTCGCGGGCGTGCTGGAGCCTATCCCAGCTATCATCGGGCAGGAGGCGGGGTACACCCTGAACTGGTTGCCAGCCAATCGCAGGTCACATACAAACAAACAACCATTCGCACTCACATTCACACCTACGGGCAATTTAGAGTCTCCAATTCATGCATGTTTTTAGGATGTGGGAGGAAACTGGAGTGCCCGGAGAAAAGCCACACAGGCACGAGGAGAACATGCAAACTCCACATAGGCGGGGCCGGGGACTGAACTGTCCTCAGAACTGTGAGGCTGACGCTCTAACCAGTCGGCCACTGTGCCGCTCTCTCTCTCTCTCTCTCTCTCTCTCTCTCTCTCTCTCTCTCTCTCTCTCTCTATATATATATATATATATATATATGGCGACAACTGGTTAGAGCATCTGCCTCACTGTTCTGAGGACCAGGGTTCAATGCCCAACCTGTGTGGAGTTTGCATGTTCTCCCCGTGCCTGCGTGGGTTTTCTGCGGGCACTCCGGTTTCCTCCCACATCCCAAAAACATGCGCGGTAGGTTGATTGAAGACTCTAAATTGCCCGTAGGTGTGAAGGTGAGTGCGAATGGTTGTTTGTGTTAATGTTTCCTGCGATTGGCTGGCAAACAGTTCAGGGTGTACCCCGCCTCCTGCCCGTTGATAGCTGGGATAGGCTCCAGCACTCCCGCGACCATAGTGAGGATAAGCGGATCAGAAAATGGATGGATGGATATATATATATATACGCGCACACACATACACACACACTCCATTTTAGATGCGGTCATGTCTTTTTCAATATGTCCAATATATTTATTTTTATTTTTCAACAACTCCTCACTGGCACCTCCCTCCATTCAATCGCCCTTCAGTTAGTTTGCTGTGCATGTGTGTGGTGGTCTGCAGACCAGCGGCAGGAGCTGTCAATCACTTGGCCAGGAGATGCGATCTGGATGTTCAGAGGACACAGTACCTGTACTGTATGTGTGTATATGTTTGCTTTATTTTTTTCATAAAATAACCGGACTAACCGCAATATAGTTGATATTGAGAAAAGTTGATGTTGCAAAAGTGGGTTATTCGATCATTAATAGTCAGACATGTTTTTTAGAGTCATATTAAATAATATTGAATTTTTTTAAAATCTGTAATACGTTTTGGGTTGATGAACCAAACAATAGGTAACACCCTAGTTTTTTTATTTTCTACTTTCCAAAGAGCAGATAAACTGTAATTACAATATTTTTGAGGCAGATGTGCTAACCAGTCGTCCACCGTGCCAGCTGCCTTTTCATAGTAAATGTAAATTATTTTCTCAGGTTACAATGAACACCAGCAGAACTTAACTAAGTCACCCAGGACTCCAATTAGAGTGGAAAAAAAGACAATTTAGTTTAGCATTCTTTTAAATTGTGTCCAAGCAATGTGACTTCTTCTTATGTGTGTGCGAGCGATGGTTCGATGGTGTGTAAATCCTTTTTTGATGTTTGAAATCCCATGTTGGACAGCCAACTGTTGCCATTTGCCATTTAGAAGATGGTAAAGGGGGCATATTATGATCTGGTCAGCTGTTTATTCCTCTGCGCCACAGTCACAGACCGCTGGAGCAGGCATACCCATTTCTGTATTGTAGAGCGAAATAGGCTAACGCTAGTACGAAGGTGGTTGAGCCTGACCCAGGAGAGCCATTTGTGATGGTGAAAAGCTGACGTCTGGGTTGAACACCTGCAGTCGGGAAGTGGTCTTTCTCCCTCGCCATGTGCCATTTGCAATCTGCCTATAATGCCTACTGTTGCTGGACTCAGCAAAGTAGCAATGTGACTCTTCCTCAAGAAATTCTGTGCAATGTTAAGAGAACTTCAATTGAGTACAGCTAAGATGTGGGCATGGATACCGTTAGTCAACAGATCCACCTCACACCTTTCTACCTGAGCCGATAAAGAGCGTGTTGTCCTTCTCAAGGACATTCATTAATTGTTTTCCCTTTTGTGCTGAAGGTCAGCATACCATCACTGTCTTCCAAGCACATGAATATCCACCATACCTGAATGTATGTTCTTGAAGGTAATTGGCACACAGTGAGAAATAAAACAAAAGCAAATTACCATTCTGCAAGGTTTGTAAACTACGCAAAGTTATCAAATTAATCAACTGTAAGGATGTAGAAATCCACAGAAATTACCACCATCGCCGCTTCAGTGCATAGACCGTGTTTTGAAACCCATCGACTGACTTGAACCAGAATTTCTTCTGGTTCAAACTATGGGTGTTCCATAGCCTCTATTTACGTACTGTATGCTCTCTGCACCTAGTATGTCAAACTGTCCTTTTTTGTGTTGAATTGTCAAATCACCCATGCCCACATATGGCTGTCAAATAAAACCAAATGCAAGTAAGATAAGAAGTAAGTGATATATTTTGAAGAGAAGCATGACATGAACATAATTGAAGATGATATTGAAAAGAGGCTGTTCCAATCCCCTTGTGGGCATATATTTATACTTACTTACATACTTATATCAGAAGAATCTATACTGCTCTTAGATTTTGTGATTTGCATGGATTTAAAAGTGAAGGGGCTGGATTTCCTGGACTCACATCAATGTGCTTGAATTGATGGATTTAAAAGCCAATGGCTTTGTCTTTGGCTTTGTCACATTTTGATTTACAGTTATTTACAAGTTATTTTTTGATTTGAGGTGTTGAAATACTATGCAGAATGAAAGGCCATAAATACAAAATTGTGACTGATTGAAGTGACATAATATCAAATAAAAATATTAAATGTAGTAATTGGCTGTGCACTGTAAAGCACCTGACCTGAGAGTGTCATATTTCAGGTCCCACCCCCATTTTGAAAATGTGTAAAAATGGTCTCATCTCAATGACTTTACATCCATTTTTTTCAACTTAAAATGATACCCCCTTTATTCTAAAATTTTACATTCAGCTTCAAACAACAATTGGGGAGAATCCAATAGGACATGTCAACCACTATAAAATAAAATTGGCACACAATGGGAAAATTCAGATTTCGCAGCAGCAAAGTTGATGGAAATAATGAACAATCCAAAAGTGGAAAAAATTAAACATAATTACAGTTACTATTAACCGTTATTTTTTTTCAAGGGCATTTGAAAACCAGAGAACCAGGGGTCAATCCAATAAGGTTGTCTTTTCTTCTTTTAGGTCCATCTACTGTAAGCCCATTCATGAGTGGAGCAGGAAAGTGAATACTGCATATGCTTCACTCATGTATTGTTAAATGTATGGCATTCAATTTAGACAATCAAATTATACATGACTTTCTATACTTTGACTGACTTTCTAACATTTGTGCTTGTGCTGGACCACCTCAAGAGTGTCACAGGTCCCCTGCTGGACCCCCTGCAGTTTGCCTACCAAGCGAACAGATCTGCGGATGATGCAGTCAACATGGGACTGCACTTCATCCTAGAACACCTCGACAGTGCAGGGACCTACGCGAGGATCCTGTTCGTGGACTTCAGCTCAGCGTTCAACACCATCATCCCTGAACTCCTTTCATCCAAGCTTCTCCAGCTCAGCCTCTCACCTGCCATCTGCCAGTGGATTTACAGCTTTCTGACGGGCAAGACACAGCAGGTCAGGCTGGGGGAGGCCACCTCATCCACACGCAGCATCAGCACTGGGGCGCCCCAAGGTTGTGTCCTCTCTCCGCTGCTCTTCTCTCTCTACACGAACGACTGCACCTCAGCGAACCCGACTGTCAAACTCCTGAAGTTTGCAGATGACACCACTGTCATCGGCCTCATCAAGGACGGTGACGAGTCTGCATATCGACAGGAAGCGGAGCGGCTGGAGCTGTGGTGCGGCCGACACAACCTGGAGCTGAACACGCTCAAGACTGTAGAGATGATCGTGGACTTCAGGAGGCATCCTTCGCCACAGCTGCCCCTCACGCTGTCCAGCTGCCTTGTGTCAACCGTCGAGACCTTCAAGTTCCTGGGAATTACAATCTCCCAGGACCTGAAGTGGGCGACCAACATCAACTCCGTCCTCAAAAAGGCCCAGCAGAGGATGTACTTCCTGCGGCTTCTGAGAAAGCATGGCCTGCCACCGGAGCTGCTGAGACAGTTCTACACAGCGGTCATCGAATCAGTCCTGTGTTCTTCCATCACAGTCTGGTTTGGTGCTGCTACAAAAAAGGACAAACTCCGACTGCAACGGACAATCAAAACTGCTGAAAGGATTGTCGGTACCCCCCTACCCACCCTTGAGGACTTGCACGCTGCCAGAACTAAGACAAGGGCGTGCAAAATCCTCTCGGACCCTCCCCACCCTGGTCACCAGCTCTTCCAGCTCCTTCCCTCAGGTAGGCGCTACCGATCAATGCAAACTAGAACTAGTAGACATTCCAACAGCTTCTTCCCTCTTGCAATCAACTTCTTGAACAGCTAACTTACAATTCCATTACAACAAGCTGGCAATTTTTTGACTTGAGTTCGTTGTCACATTTCTGTATTATGTATTACTCGTGCACTCACTGTAGTTGTCTCGCCGTGCTGCACTATTTGCATATAGTGGCCACTCATGCCAGAGTAGCATCTGCTCCATTTGCACACTGATTGAGGAGTATCTGTAACATTTGCACAACCATTGTCCCAGATTATCGCAGTACTCGTCACTTTAAACCGCATACACTCCTTGAAGTCTCAGTGCCCTTTGCACAATGGTCATTGCACCGGACTATTGCGATATTAGCCATTCGAACTGAGGACTCTGCATCTTTTTGCACAATTGTTGTTTGTTGTTGTTTTTTGTCAATGTCTTTATGTCTCCAAAGTGTTCTGTAAATTGACTGTCTGTTGTACTAGAGCGGCTCCAACTACCGGAGACAAATTCCTTGTGTGTTTTGGACATACTTGGCAAATAAAGATGATTCTGATTCTGATTCTGATTCTGATTTGGCATGTTCTTCAACAGTCCACGGCCATTCTTCACAATTCATTGCAACAAAAAAAGATTGAACTATAATTGAAAATATTCAATTGATTATTCCAAGTCTTCTTGGAAACTGTGCTGAAAGTTTTACAGGGCTTACCAAGATGAAGTTTTGCAGTTGAAAGTCAATCCACCTAACAGTTGCTGACATATGGCGTTACACAACAGTAAACTAGTTGATACTGGATCAACAGTGCCCCTGCTGGTTTAAGTTCAGTAATGCACTGCATTTTGCTGCAATTGCCTGAAGACACAATGGTCTATTCTTTGTTGCCATGCTTTAAGCCTGTGGAATACTCAAAACAGGGTGAAGCTTTTATTAAATTCAAAATGTTGTCATGAGTATGTTTCTTGTCTTTGCTTCTTGCTTTGTAAATAATATATTGAAGTGTGATTTGTCAATATAGCTGAACTCAATGACCAGTCCAGTTTCCCTTGTATTACCCTTTCTTAATTTGCCTTTACTTTAAATGCTTCTGATTGGCCTGAATGGCCTAACAGTAAGGGATTACAGTGCCATGTGTTGTTTTGGCATGTACAGTACTTGACAGCTGTAAATGCATTTATCAAAAGGGAAGTGGAGAGATATTATTTGCCTCTTTTGTTTGGACATTACCTTCTACTACAGTCTTCAATTAACCTAATGTGCTATTTTTAGGAATGTGGGAGGAAGTATCTGGAGAAAACCCACGCAAGCACGAGGAGAACATGCAAACTATACTATACAGTAGGGCCAGCACCAAAATTGAAACCCAAAGTATCTCTCGAATCTGAAGTAGACCTGCTAATTCTATACTATTGTATTCTGTTAATTACGGTCGACTGGTGAGCACATCTGCCTCACAGTTCTGAGGTCGTTGTTTCAAAACCAGATTCCGGCCTTCATGTGTGGTGTTTGTATGTTCTCCCTGTGCCTGCCTGAGGTTTCTCCGGGCACTCCAGTCCCCCCCCCACCCTTCCAAAAAAAAGAACACCCATGCATAGTAGGTTAATTGAAGACTTTAAATTGCCCATTTGTTAATACAGTTTATGAATATGTGCCCTGCTAGTGGCTGTCGACCATTTCAGGGTGTACCCAAAGTCAGCTGGGATAAGATACATCTCACGTGTGTCCCAATGAGGATAAGCAGGATAGAAATACGATGGATTTTACATTACGTTACATTTGTATATTTCTTGAATATGAAAGAGTGAAGCCCAGACCTGTGTTCAGTTTTTGTATTGTGTTTTTGGGATTTTGATTCATCACAGCGGGAACTAAGGGCTAAAGGAAACAGGTAACTTGATGAAACAGCACCAATAAATAAAACCCAACAAACTTTGCCCATAACTTTCCTGTCTCTATAGCAATATATGCAGGTAAGTTGGCTGTTTATGTTATTAAATACTTAAATCCTCTGATCCCCTTAATGAATTTTTTTTTCCAACTGGCAAAACACTTTTTATATAGCCTATCTTCAATCTTTTTAGTTTTTAGCTCTATGTCTATATTGTCTTTCTAATAATCATTTGATAGCAGTGAGGGAAGATACAACAGGGATCTAAAAGGTAGGATATGCCTTTCCATTTTAATAAGTAACCTTGCTCAGTGTCCTTGCAAAGTTGCTTATTAATGAGGTAGAAAAACACTTTCAGATGTGTGAACAAAACTGGTGGCATAAAAGAGATGGAAAGATTTTCAGCACAGGAACTGCTACTGAAACCGTACAGTTTCTGGTTAAGGTCTGTTTTCAAATTAATGTATTTCTTTCACTGTCTTACAGTATGTCAATGTTTGGCTAATTGCCACAGGTAGCGGAGACAGCCACTCAGTCAATGTGTTGTAAAGCGAAGTCATCCTGAAATATACAGGATGACAATATACTTTGTTCACCACGGAATTTTAATAAAGACAAATGGGGCAGTAATGAGGCAAATAAAGATTAGGTCACAACCTTACTATCTTGTATATGTTTGCCAGCAATGGCATATCAAAAAAAGTGTTGATGGCCATTACCCCAAGTGTGTAAAATTAATCAAAGTTGATACACTTTCTTGTTTCCAGGGAGCTGGGACCATGCATGGCACAGCTGGGCCTGCCAGAAGCCTGGAGGCTAGTGTCTGCCCCTGTGGTGCCCTGGAGGCAGGACACCACACCCTGCTGCTGCCCTACAGGCCACAAGATGTCTAGCAACATAGGCCACAGATGGAGGTTAGTGTGTGTGCGTGCATGTGTGCGTTTGTCAAGGTCCCTATACACTGTCTTGCTTTAAATTGTGCTAAAATAATTTTTTTCCTTCATATTCAACAATGAAGGGACTTCCAAGTGTTTGTGCTTGGTGATCCGCCTGCTGACTTGGGCAGGAATGTTGATGCCTCATTGACACTCTCTTTCTACAGTCTTTCAGATGGTAGTCGGGCTATTCATAAAACAACTAAGTGAAGAAAAACAGTGTATTGTAAAACATTATTAATAAAGGTTCAGCTTTAGTCAATATCGTATGTTTCAAGCTTGAGACTATTCAAATAAAGGACTGCCGCAGAAAGCAGGAGAGCAAGGAGAGTTTCTTCATATTTAAAAAATACATATATTTTTAAAAGCTAAGTGTTAAAATGTTTGAAGTTTTTTTTTTTTAAGTGACCAAACTGAAATTAAAATGTTCAGAAGAATTAACCTTTCTTTTCTATTTTAAATAAGCACTAATAACTTATTTAGAGTCTAACAAAAGCCTGACACATTCCCCCAAAAAAATTGTGTTTAAAGTGCATTTTCTAATCAGTTGTGGCAGCAAAATAATTTGTGTTATAGAATAATTCATTATTTTTTTACAAAGAAAATGAAATGGAGGAAAAGAAAAACACCTTGGATGAAGTTAAAAATAAAATGTTTTTTAATTAATGTATTTATTTATTTATTTATTTATTTTTTATTTCAAATCACTGATCTCTTTTATCAGACCTTCAAAGCTGTCAAATCCAAATCTAAAAAGGCTGCTGAGGTTTTACACAATCCATCCATCCATTTTCTGAGCCGCTTCTCCTCACTAGGGTTGCGGGCGTGCTGTAGCCTATCCCAGCTATCATCGGGCAGGAGGCGGGGTACACCCTGAACTGGTTGCCAGCCAATCGCAGGTCACATACAAACAAACAACCATTCGCACTCACATTCGACTACTGTATATGGCGCTCACACTCCTCAGTCTTCCCTAGAAAAGTCTATTTTAGAGTTGTGATTTTGGCATAGTCCGATTATTAGTCAACCCTCAGCTCTAGGTCGTTCAATGTGTTTTCTCCTAAAATAATTTTAATGCTTTACTAGAGACAAACGGCAGAACTTAAGCAAAAAAAGATTGGGTCACAACTTTGCTACATGGACCAGGTCCACAAGAAGCAACCATATTAAGAATCAGCCTCTCTAAATCTGAGCCCATGGTTCTCTCCTTTGGGTCAGGAGCTAAGCCCTGCCACAAGTGGACGAGTAGTTCCGAACTTGTCTCATCATGAACGGTGTCAGCTATGAGTTCTCACGTTATATTTCTCAAACTGAAGTTTTTCCATTACACATGTAGACTCAGACATGCATTGCCAATTGGGCTGGGTATCAATAAAAAAGTTTTGATAGCAGTAGTAATACCAATGCTTTCACTTTGAGATGGGTTTCTGATTGATATTGAATATAAATTCAAACTAAAAGACAATTACAGTACACATTACGCTGTAAATCTTTTATTTTCAGTACCAATTTTATAATATCAATTCTAACAAAAATAAAATTATTTAATTCCAAGTTTGGTATTTTTCCACACCAAGCAGTTTCTTACACAAAAAAATAAAGAACAAATAATTTCCTGTGCAACAGAACAGTGATATGCTCACTACTACGGTACATAGCGAGGACCACCGTGCCCCGACCATGAACATGTTAGCCTTTTTATTCTTTAGAAAAATCACTGATATCAAGAGTACACATGTCGAGGGGGCAGCACATTAAGCAGTTGACCATGAGCCTGCCTTCATTTTAGTTGAGCCCAAAAAAAATAATAATGCTAAAACCGCCAGCCAATCAAGTTTATTCCTCGGGTGTACGAAACTTTTTGTCTGACAGTGACTTCATAATAAAGTAAAGTTACAGAAATACAAGTCCGCAAGCAAAGACACCCAGTGAAAGTTCAACAAAGTTTGGATTTGTTATTTTTACTTTATTTTTCCTTGATTAAAACATCTAGCTTGAGATCAAATCCTAACCTGAATGCTATTTCTTGATCTGAAAGTGTCCAAACATCCGGTCACTTTACCAGGTTCATTGTGAAAGTGGAGAGGAATGGAAAGTTGATAATGAAAGTTGCTTAGTCATTTACTGTTTCTTCCTGTGACTTTGTCATTTTGTAAATTATGAGGAGCAAAATGCTCACGAATCAGGCTGTGAATTGAATTAAAAACAAAATCAGTCTTCTATCTTTCCTTTTTCTCATTTCAGATGACAGTTCTGCGTGAGAAACAAAAATCTCACCGTAAGGACAGAAAAGAGATGGGTAAAGTAGAGATAAAAAGGCTCAGGAATGAGAGAGGGAGCAGGAGAAAAGAAGACAGAGTGAGAGTTCTTTTAATGTTCTCTACTGCATATCACAAAGTCAACTCAAAGGGTTTGTTAAAAATGCAAGACATGCACACAAGTAGAAAATAAGCAATGAACTTTAAGAAATAAAGATCAAGTGATTTCATGCATGCTCAAACTTCAAAGAATCAATGTGACTGGAGGAGAAGAGAATAGAGAGAAAATACATATCATTATTCCTTCTCTCTGAGATTGTAGACTAATTATCCTCTTGCTCATGCAAAGTGGGCTGGACAGAGTTATAATAGAATCCATAAAGAAATTGAAACGGTTGCCATAGGTTATTTTAACTTTTCAAAGAAAGCTTAGGCAAACACTGCATGTACTCAGTCAAGTAGCCTGTCTAGGTTATGAATAAAGTCTTCATGCTATTGGGAGCGTAATAGACAAAGTCTGACTTTGCAATTCTGCAATGGAATGCCAGGTCAAGGGAAGGACGCAGATAATTTGTGTGTAACACGCAAAAAAACAATAACCATTACAAAATGTGACGTGGGTGAAAAAACGGAGAATCAACAACCAACCAATAAGTACGTGTGGGTGGTAATGAGGACTCAATTGACAGGGACAATGGGCCTCGTTCACGAACGGTGCATGTGCACACATTTCACAAATCTGTGATTCATCAATATGTTCATACTCGTTCTGCGAACAAATTTAGAACCACTGTAGACTATCCGTATGCACAAATAATGCAGGATCAACTTTCAAAAAATGTCAAACACACTTTTACCCAGTGTCGGCGGCAGAGTGTGTCTGATGGGGGGCATTTGGTTGGCGTGGGGGGCAAATTATAACCCTCAAAATTCCACCGGCTTGAGTCACGTCACTTCACGTCCCTCAAATGCCAGCTGAACCAACATGGGCCTTTTTTTTATGGAATATTGTGCGCATGTTGTCTGAAAACGCATTTCACAAAGTGGAGAATGAATTCTCTCATAGGCTACTGCTGTGGAGGCAACAAATCCTAAGCTAAGTTTTTTTTTTTTTTCTTTTGTCCTGTTCGGCTGTTAGGTCAAGCAGAATGCAGGATCTGTATACCTTTTATGGCGGAACAGTTTTACTGTGTCACAGTGGAGTTTTGAAGCTTCCGCTGTGGTTTCTTAGTATTATAATTGAAGTTTATTGAGAATCAGAGTCAATCAGTCGAACAGAACAAAGTTTCTAGAGGGGAGAGAGAAACGAAGACAAAGCACTAATTGTAAACAGGATGAGAAAAGTAAGTCATTACATTATCTACAACAATGAAACATTAAATATGAGTGTTGCATGGGTCTGTAGTGCTACACCCTGTGAGGGAAGGACCGGACAAGATAGACCAGGACAAGGACCGGAGAAGAAGCATGCAGGACAAGGGTCGTGAACCCGGCTGTACAACTAAAGTGTGGTGGGAGTGACTACGTAAATTATAAAAGTCTATAGGACGAGAGCATGAGTGAGGGGATACACAAGCAATTCGCATGTTCATGAGTTATTTGTCGCAATAAGTGAGTGGCTCCATACCCAGTGAAAGAGTCCCAGTGGTGTGTGCCTGCGGACACATGCAAGTGAATTGACACCGTTTTACATGCACAAAGACTGAAATAAGTGTCCTGTAATTGCTGTTCCTCAATTGAGCGGCGAGATATGGCCCAGGGGTCCAACCGAGAGCAGCCCGGTGGATGGGAAACGTCCCACATCGAGGGACCCAGGGCGGTCTGCCGGCTCCACCGAGCCGCCCCGACAACTGGCCACCCGGTGGGGGCCGTAGAGACCCAATGCCGCCCACCCATAGTGTGTGTGATTCATTTAAAATCCAGGGGGGCAGGCAGGGCGGAGGGGCAGGGCGCACGGACCGGGAAACAGCACAGACGTGCTGAAACTCGGTCCGACACCCACACCCTCCCGACCCCATAACAGTCCCTCAGGAACCCTTTGATATGTGTATGTGGCCAGATGTGATTAGTGAGAAAAATATATCCAGTGAGTGGTGTGAGCATGTGCTAATTTTTATTTTTTTTTAAATAAGTCAGCTCACTGAGGGGACTCGTGATACACACTTGGACAGGAAGTGACCATGCCATATATGTAAATGATCAACACGTTTTCTTATTTTCATTTTTTTTTTCATTGTCTTTAACTCACAGTTAGTGGCTGAAATATATGGCGTGGAGTGGACTGCTCGCATTTCCTAGTTTTTCCAAATCTTCAGTCCATCCATCCATCCATTTTCTGAGCCGCTTCTCCTCACTTGGGTCGCGGGCGTGCTGGAGCCTATCCCAGCTGTCATCGGGCAGGAGGCGGGGTACACCCTGAACTGGTTGCCAGCCAATCGCAGGGCACATAGGAACAAACAACCATTCGCACTCACAGTCATGCCTACGGGCAATTTAGAGTCTCCAATTCATGCATGTTTTTTTGGGATGTGGGAGGAAACCGGAGTACCCGGAGAAAACCCACGCAGGCACGGGGAGAACATGCAAACTCCACACAGGCGGGGCCGGGGATTGAACCCGGGTCCTCAGAACTGTGAGGCTGACGCTCTAACCAGTCGGCCACCGTGCCGCCCAAATCTTCAGTATTATATCTAATTTACTAATCTTAATCTGATTTGTATATTTGTCTGTGATTCTGCATGTGCAAATTTGATGAAAGTTGATTGATTATAATGTAATTCCAATCGGTATGGCTCAAATATCTTCTGTTGCCTCCAGCGCTAATTTCATCAACTATAATTGACCCTTTGCTGTGTTATACTTATTCCTTACTATGTATTTGAACAACATCCATCCATCCATTATCTGAGCCTCTTATCCTCACAAGGGTCGCGGGAGCGTTGGAGCCCATCCCAGCCACCATCGGCGGGGCACACCCTGATCTGGTTGTCAGCCAATCGCATATTTTAACAACAAATGCAGTGTTTTTTTTTCATTCTCAGCTCTTAAATTATTTTTTTTTTATATGTATGTTAGTCATACATTCTCTAACTTCAGAATTAATAAAAAAAATATTGGTGTGATTATTATATGTTGTTGGTTTATGTTTAGCAAGCTTTCCAATGATACTAACCTTTTGGATAGGATAGGATAAACAGGATAAAGATTAAGAACGTTATTAAAGTCTCTTGCGACTTGAAAGCTCTGCGCATTGGCTGAGATGTATCAGACAGAATCCCTTTTATCGGGAAATGGGGGGTAGTCAATTCAAAATGCATTTCGCAGGCACGAGCTAGTCATTTAGAATGAATTCTGACTCGTTAACATATGCAAGGTGGTGTGAAGAAAATTGGTAAAATCGGTACGCGCGTGTCATAAATCTGACGGTGATTTTGCATATACACCCAACTTCTGCACGGAGTAAAAACTTTTCTACGTATTTATTAGGTGTCACCACCAAGGAGAGCCCATAATTCCCCAGTTTGATACACATTTGCTGGACCACATTCTGCCACCTGGCAAGCATAAAGCACACACTATACAAAATTATGAGTTTATCTATCTTGATAGCAGACCAATAATTCATCCCATCTTTAACATAAAAAAAATCTAATGGATAATTTGATGACAACCTGACTTTGTCTAAAATGTGACACCGAAGGCCATTCAATCAATTTCCGTCTGTTTCTCATACTTAGGGACAGGGCAAAGAAATGGCGACAAACCTCATTAAATTTGTGATATCTTGCCAACCATGTGTATATTTAAAATGTAGCCAAAATCAGGGTAATTGACAGTCATCCACTTGGATAGTTCTACTGGTGTGATTGTATCTATTTTGACATAGCCATAACAGTAAACCATTTCCCTAGTTCCCCATCTAATCTCCCTTTTCTTTAGACATGTGTCACCCTGTTCAATATTCACAAATGTAATCCACTGAATTTGAAATAATTTTCAGCTCAAGTCAAACAATGCGGCTGTAAGCCTGTGGTGGATAAACCTCAGGAGCACATGAATAAATCAATACAGAGCGGGAGAAAAAAAGGGGAAACAGGGGAGGAGGTGGAACGGCTGAAGAACGGAGTGGAACAAACTTAAGTTCTTTTCACCCCTCAGTTCTCTGTGCTCCCCCAAAAATGTAATCGGCTTAACCCGTAGTGCTGCTGTGAATTTTCTCGCATGTACCCATCCAGATCTTACTAGTACCAACAGTAGGTTGAAGTGAAAATCAATGCCATACACCCTCTGACTAATGAGATTTCCTTCATTGTGTTTTGTGTCAAAGAGGGTCTGGATGTGTGTGTGTGTAATTGCGTCCTTGAGCGTGTGTGTCTGCATTTACTCTATGCCCTTGTGCCTTGTGTGTGTGCATATTTTCGAAGGAGGGGAGTGGTGGGTGGTAATCGTCTGACATTTCCTCACAGCTGGGGGCATCTTGGTATGCTCGGGGGTGCAAAATAATGTGTTCGAGCAGAGGGGATTGGATAGGAGAGAGAGGAGGGTGGGAGCGTGAGTGGGGCAAGAAAAGACTAAAAAGCCCCGAGGCTTGCAACCGTGGGGGTATTGCAGGTGTTATTAGTAGTCCTCTCTCATCTCTCTTTATGTTCTCTTTCGCAAAAGTCTATCTAAGTTATCAAGGAGAACACATATTATAGACTTATACAAGCAGAGGTGCTAACTGGGATGCAGACAAGGATGATCTTCAAAAAAAGTCCCATGGCTGGAATCTAAATATTTGCACATAATTTTGGGAGCAAAACTTGCATGTAAAAATTAATCAAGTGCCGATAGGAAGTTAAGGGTTCACATTTCATACAATGAATACAATTTTAATTGGCCTCAATAGTAAAATCTCAATGCTTTTTCAAATAATGCTGATATAGATGACTTCTACTTTGTGCATTTCTGTTCATCCAAATTTCTACTAGATTCTCCATGGAAGAGCAACATGATCAATGATTTACTTTTCTTCCATTTAACCCTTTTAATTTCAGTTTCACTTTTTCACAGTCTGAACCACAATTGCAGAGATCAGAATTACCTCTTCAATTATGCTTAATAAATCGGCTCAGGTCTTTGGGGAGAGTCCAACCTTAAGCACTATAATGAGATTCACAAGCGAAAAACCTTTTCTTCTGGAGACGAGCCTTGGTCTGTTTGTATTTTTGGTCAATATTAATTGAATACGGATGTTTCATGAATATAGATGAATGTCACTAATTGTTTCTAACAGAATATACCAACTCAGTGGTGGTAGATGGAGTACATTGAGTACAATGTGGAGAGGGATGTATACCGTTTAAAACAAGCGTCAGCTACTGGTCTAATGGAACATATCATGAATAACTAAAGCTTGTTTGCCATTTCCAACACGGGCACGTTTGTAATAGTGTAGCTATGGTCAGTGGTGATGTCCCCTACCCAGAGAACCAGCAAGTGTTATTCTGCCTAAGATATCCTGCAAGTGGGAATCAACATGCACACATCTGGAAAAGGCTCTCAAATATTTACAGAATTCTTCAAGCATCATGTACTATCTCTTACAGCGTTTCTTGCTCTGTGCTAAAATAATATTCTGTACTTTGTATGCAAGGACTAGCAAAAGTTTGTGTTTATGTGTGTGTCTTCTTGGTTATGCTACACAAGCATCCTTTTATGCACACTTTAATGCATCACTGTGTTTACCCACCTTATAAATGACAGCCTTTAAGGACAATTGGGTGGCATTGGAAGGTATTTCAGTGTAAGCTAACACAAGAATAATGATGATACTATGATACTAAAAGGCGGTGGTTGTTTTGTGTGTATATGTGTGTCCATGCAGGGGTACCTTGTACTTTCTTTAATCCCCCACTGGGCTGACTGCAGCTTTCAAAGTAACACTGGGGATGACAGCAGAAAAGGTGTCATGCCAATTAGGGTGCAGAGTGAAAGAGGTAGCTGCGATAGAGAGAGAAATTTAAAGGAAAGGGTTGTGAAGCAAAGGTACAAGGGAGAAAGGGGGGAAAATAATCGTAATGGCCTAACACTGTCAAGGTGGGCCAAACAGAAGGAGAGGAAGAGGCAAACACAAGTCAGCAAAGACGAGAGAAATAATTCAAATTGGTTTCCCTCCCCTCAGGCGCACTGGCACCTTACTAGGGAAAAAGGTAACGCAGCAAACGTGCTCAAAATGGTCCGTGTGTGTGTGTGTGTGTGTGTGTGCAATGTGTGAATATTAAGTGATTTTACAGCGTTTAAGACAAAAGTCAAACAAAGTGATAATTATAACAACTGCTACTAGTACTAGTTACAGTGTATCTGCTTCCTCCTTTGGTCCATTGTTATTTATATGTCTGTATGTGTCACCGGAAGCTGTGTTGATTGGCGAACATTAAAGTGACACACAGCTTGTGTTGTCAGTCAGAGGCCTCAACTCAGGAATGAACATGCACTCACACACTACGACTGATTGACTTTCAACGCCACCAAGTTTAGCACCCTTGGACAGCAGAGAGAGGTATGTACGTGTATTGTTTTGTTGTTTAGCTGAACTTGTGGAAATCATGTATTTACATACAAAGTTTGTCATATGAATTTACAGAGTGGAAGCAACACTTGGAATAACGCTAGAATGACCCAGAAGTACGTTAACATGAATAAAGAGGTTTCTTATGTCCTTATATCTCTTATTTTTCATCCATCCATCCATTCATTTTCTGAGCCGCTCATCCTCACAAGGGTCGCGGGAGGGCTGGAGCCTATCCCAACGATCACCGGGCAGGAGGCGGGGTACTCCCTGAACTGGTTGCCAGCCAATCGCAGGGCACATATAAACAAACAACCATTCGCACTCACATTCACACCTACGGGCAATTTAGAGTGCCCCGAGAAAACCCACGCAGGCACAGGGAGAACATGCAAACTCCACACAGGCGGGGCCGGGGATCGAACCCCGGTCCTCAGAACTGTGAGGCAGATGCTCTAACCAGTATCCCATTTAATTTTTCTTTATTTTTTAATTTCTTCCATCCAGGGGCGGTTTCTGATATGGGCAGCTGCCCAGGGCGGCATTCTAATTTGAACAAATAAGTTGAACCTCATTACAGTGGACAGTTAGTTTCAAGTCAAAGTTGCAGTCACTTAAGTTAATGTAATAGACAAATAATGACGCCGTGGTGCCTGTGGCTACCGATTGCTTCGATACATTTCATTACTGTCCTGTCAAGCAGTATAAGCCGGTGTAACAACAATGGGTTTTCTAAAGAAATCGTACGTTGACATTCTGGTGGCTGGCAAGAATCATTGTATTCAATGATTTATAATTAGCGACGAAACATACTTAGCAATCATGGAGAGGAAATGGAAAAAGTCAGCAAATGGAATGCTGACTCTGCAGCATGCATTCTCCTTTTGGAGCAGTTACATAATGTAGCCCATAACTAAAATATGAAAAGAAAAGAAAAATACAGTTTTACATTTATGTACAATGATCATGTACATTAGTGCAAAAGTTACATTATTTGTTAAAAAAATAAACATATTTTTAGATATTTACACATAATTACATATTTATACTCATATGACGGCAAACACTCATACTGATGTGTTAGTTATGGCTTATTTAACCTTTTATTTAAAACCGTGGAGAACGAGTCTTACATAGCCTCTTCCATGAATTGCCAGTTTAGAGTTTTTCTGTTCTCATTTTAGCCATCAGATGGAATCTCAGTTTGTGGACAAATGAAACTACCACAGACACGGTACCCTATTACTTAAGTGTATTTTTGTGTAGAACTAGCATGCCCTTCGAGTTGTCAATTAACCTACCATGCAAGTTTTTGGGATGTGGGAGGAAACCGGAGAAAACCCACGCAGGGACGGGGAGAACATGCAAACTCCACACAGGCTGGGCCGGGGATTGAACCCCGGTCCTCAGAACTGTGAGGGAGACGCTCTAACCAGTCGCCCACCGTGCCGCAATAATAATAATAATAAAATAAATAAATAAATACAAATGTACCGACAAGCATCCTTGTTTGTTACTTTCTAGAGTGAACAAAGAATGTTCTCCACATATTCTAGAGCCTTTCTTGTTTAGTGTAACAATTTATAAGTCCATAAACTCAAAGGTATTTCTCTTGATTTAAGTGAATTATCTGCTCAATATTTCACTTTCTGCCTTCTATTAATTATGCACTTTGGGTCCACCTGCCTTCGCTACTCCACACATCACAGATAAGAAGAAGAGTCACCTTTATGGTCATGAACATGCATGCACACGAAATTTGTTCTCTGCATTTTACCCATCACAGTGAACACACACACTTGTTAGTGGAACACACTGGAGCAGGGGGCAGCTGAAGCACCCGGGGTATCAGTGTCTTGCTCAAGGACATCACAGCCGTGAGTCCGGGGGATGTTGGCAGATGGTCCGGTAGGGGGCTTGAACCTATGTCCCGCACGGTGGCAGGCGATGATCTTAACCATTGGTCCACAGCTGGCAGAACAGACTAACAAAGACTTAGTAATTACACTGAGCTGTAGAGAATAGAATCAGATTTGCAAACCAGTTAATAAATTGAAGAATTTTCTGAAAATGACCTCTTTTTAGAAGGCTGCATTGGCTGAACAAATTAAAATGCAGAACAATGAATGGCTGGCCTGGCTGTTGGTTTAATTAGACAGCTGGACTATCAGCCTGCCAGCCTACAGTGAGTAAGCCTTCAACCAGTTGACCATCAGCCAGTACGCCTTCAGTGCTTAATTGCAGTCCATACACAAGAATTCAGATGAAGTCCTTGAGTTAGCTCACTGTCCTGTCCAGTCTTGGAGGCCAGAGTGTGGTGGTTTCCTCCGCCGTCTCCAGCAATCCATCGGGTGCTTCCTGGTGAGGCTCCATCTCCACTCCACCAGCATCTCACCTGTCTTAAGTGGCCCATCTGGACTTTGATGGCTTCTTCTGGGATGGACTCATTAATGTTCACTGACAATGCAACACATAATGGTAGGAGTAAAATGAACTGCTGTCAGTCATACAGATGCAACCAAACTGATTCATAATGTAGCAAGAGAGTGTCCCCAAATAAAAAAGGAATTAATCAATATCAAGAAGTGGAAGGTTTTAGACCGACGATGTCAATCTCCACACAAACCATACACATCCTGCAGTTTACCTTCTAAAGAGAAGACTGAATAGAGTAACCCTGCAAAACAAACAACAACTAAAAGAGCCTATGGTGAAATATCATCGCACATAAATATGCAAAGGTTTGTTGATGCCAGTGGGTTACAGGGTTAATGCAATTACTGTAACACAAGAAAATGGTTTGCAAATAATTATTTATTATTTCAGGAATTAAGTAAATAGCCTCACTTTTCAAACATTTTTCTAACGGAGTGTACAGTAAAAGTGCCACTCCTCCCAATTTTCAACACCTCTGCAGACAAGAACCAAAGAACAAGTAACGTATCATGCACAGTTTTCACATATCTAAATGAGGAGGAGAATGTTACCCAAATGCCAATCTGGTCCATCCTCATGGTTAACAGGACACCAGTTGGTAGCACATATATCATAATTTTTTTTATTTTGAGTGCATTGTGATTTCAATGTTAAAATCCAATGGGTTTGATTAGACAACAATGATTTCAATTCATTTTGAGCATATTACTTTATAATATAACCTTGAATGGGGGCTGTCTTTGGTTTTTAGTGGCCAAATGAAAACGCATGTGACAGTAATGGGACTTGCTAAAAGATTCTGTTACCATGACTACTGCAGTATACAGGTATATGTGAGTAAGCGTTGTGAGCCTGAGGGACTGAAAAGTCTTCTGAAAACTTAATGGGCTCTACTTTCCTGACTAGCACAAATCAGGCACGGTTCATCGTGTAACTCTGCGAGTGGGCAGGTTAGAAAGGGTCGTCATAATCTCACAGAAGCGTGCAGCCGGCGTATTTAAAAAAAGGGGCTCTCTGCGCCGGTAGGCATAAAAACTGTCCACTTTATACGCCACTAAACAATGCAGTTTAATTCATTGATTCCCTTTAAATGAGGCACAATGACTGGAGCATTATGTCGCTTGGCCGGTGTGGCAAAAGACGTCATTAAATACGGGATGAGCTGGTCATAACCGCGGGTGACTTAGAGTCATGCTCAAAATTATTGGCACCCCTCTGCGCAACAATAAAAAGACATCTTTTTTTTTTTCTCTCAAATGTCTCACATGAAATCAGACTAAACTTTTTCTGTTTTAGGTCAATTAGAATTACCAAAATTATTTATATTTGCTAAAAGCCAGAATAGTGAGAGACGGTTATTTTTTTTACAGAAATATAAATGTGACCATCCAGCACGGAACAGATTGGAAGTCATACCACTGTGTTTGAGCTATATGCATTTCCGGAAAAAGCATTAAATATGCTTTCCAATGGTGTATATATTGTGGTAATCGGGTAACATTTGGTGAAGATATGTCCGTTTATAAATCAGGAGCAGCGTTTCGGTGTTAGCCTAGCAACAAGGATGCTTTGTTTCCAGCATGAGCGACAGTATTACAACCTTCTTTGGTGATTGCGCAAAATTATGCACGGTGGATGTGTCAGATGTCTGGACGGGAGAATGTGCGTAGGTGAAAAATACTTTTGCACGAACGGGACAATATGGCCCTATAACAGCAGTATTATTTTTTTTATGATTGTCGTGTGGTGTCTCTCACATTTTAAAAATGCTTAAGATGTTAAAATTTTTTTGTGACCTTAGCGATCAATCAACTATGAAAATAGATAATTTACATTAGACGGCAACAAAATATCAAGAGATATTAGACATTTTCAACTGTAAAAATTTTCCATTAAAATATTTTAAAACACTTCCCATGGGCTCACCACCTGTGGGAGGGGCCAAGGGGGTCGGGTGCGCAGAAAGGTGGGTAACGGCCAATGGCGGAAATCTTGGTGGTCCAACCCCCGGCTTTAGATGCTGGCATCTAAAAAATTTGTACCGGCATTACCAGATAACTAGCAACCCTTTTTTGCTCAGTGACTGTTTTTCTCAATGTCTTTATGTCTCAAAAGTGTTCTCTGTCAATTGACTGTCTGTTGTCGTACTAGAGCGGCTCCAACTACCGGAGACAAATTCCTTGTGTGTTTTTTGGACATACTTCTGATTCTCTAGGGACATGGAATTTCACCTCTCTGACAAGGAGAGCTGACAAGGAGCATGAGCAGGTGTGCGACCTTGAGAGGTTACGACTAGATATAGTCGGACCGGCCTCGAGACATAGCTTGAGCTCTGGTACCATTCCTGTTGATAGGGGTTGGACTCTTTTCCACTGGAGTTGCCCACAGTGAGAGGCACCCATCAGGTTTAGGCATACTTTTTGCCCTGCGGCTCTGTGCCTGTACGTTGGGATTCACCTCTGTGCCTTTACGTTTGGATTCACTCTGGTGGACGAGAGGGTAGCCTCCCACCACGTTCGGGTGGGTAGATGGGTCCTGCACAGCAGTTCAGAGTATTCACCCGATTTGGAGTCCTTGGAGGGGGTGCTGGGGCCGCAGTTCGATAATCAACTTTGTGGTCATGTCATTGGACTTGGGGTCGCATGCCTTGGACACTCGGGTGAATAAAGGGGGCAGAGCTGTCAACCGATCACTACCTGGTGTGTTGGCTACGATGGTGGGGTACAAAGTGCCTGGGGAGAGGGAAGTCTGGGCTTCCCTGCTAAAGCTACTGCCCCTGCGACCCAACCTCAGATAAGCGGAAAAAAATGGATGGATGGTTGGATATTTTAAAACCAACTACACAACCTAAAAAGAATGAAAGTTTAGGAAAAAAAAAAAAAATAACTATATGCACAGCAAACCTATTTTCACTCATTCTCTCACTCACTTCCCTTATCCTCAGAGTAGAGTAGCTTGGCAGAGCGACAACAGCAGCAATGGTGTAAAGCTTTGTGCTGCTCTCTGTTCACTCACCTTGCACCTCTTGCCATTTGAGCCTCAGTAACTCCTTTAATTCAGTACTCATCTCTCTTCTTTGTCCTCACCTGGCACACAAGGCCAGTGGAACACAACACGCAAAGCAGGATATATATATATCCATCCATCCATTTTCTGAGCCGCTTCTCCTCACTAGGGTCGCGGGCGTGCTGGAGCCTATCCCAGCTGTCATCGGGCAGGAGGCGGGGTACACCCTGAACTGGTTGCCAGCCAATCGCAGGGCACATAGAAACTAACAACCATTCGCACTCACAGTCATGCCTACGGGCAATTTAGAGTCTCCAATTAATGCATGTTTTTGGGATGTGGGAGGAAACCGGAGTGCCCGGAGAAAACCCACGCAGGCACGGGGAGAACATGGAAACTCCACACAGGCGGGGACGGGGATTGAACCCCGCACCTCAGAACTGTGAGGCTGACGCTCTAACCAGTCGGCCACCGTGCCGCCGGATATATATATATATATATATATATATATATATATATATATATATATATATATATATATATATATATATATATATATATATATATATATATATATATATATATATATATATATATATATATATATATATATATATATATATATATATATGGCGGCACGGTGGACGACTGGTTAGCACATCCGCCTCAGTTCTGAGGACCGGGGTTAAAATCCCGGCACCGCCTTTGTGGTGTTTGCATGTTCTCCCCGTGCCTGCGTGGGTTTTCTCCGGGTACTCCTGTTTCCTCCCACATCCCAAAAACATGGAGGGTAGGTTAATTGAGGACTCTAAATTGCCCATAGGTGTGAATGTGTGTGCGAATGGTTGTTTGTTTATGTGTGCCCTGCGATTGGCTGGCAACCAGTTCAGGGTGTACCCCGCCTCTCGCCCGAAGATAGCTGGGATAGGCTTCAGCACACCCACAACCCTAGTGAGGATAAGCGGAATGGAAGATGAATGAATGAATGATAGATAACAGCTGGGATAGGCTCCAGCATGCCCGTGACCCTAGTGAGGATAAGTCGTACGGAAAATTTAATGAAAAATGAAATATATGTAGTGACTCTAACCCAGTTGCCAGAACCTCCCACCATGTGATGGGCTGCATTCTTCCAAGCTGCCCTGCTGTGAGATTGCCACTAGAAGACGCCTACTGGACCCTAAAGTAATTAGCAGGTCCCCTCGAAATCTTGGTTTACAGTCATCAAAGAGTCCGTTTCTTTGTTTGAACTGTCAGCAGCCAAAAGGGACAGATCGACGAATACAGCAATGAACTATTTGCTTTATATTCAAACGTGCTCAGGCCTCTTGTCTTGCTTCCCTGCTCTTCAGAACATCTCTCCAGCAACGGCGTGGCCTTCGGCTAACCCCCTCCCCCTTCCTTTGTTCCGTTGTCCCCCGGTGGTTCAACCACAAGTGGCGGTCCGAGCAAAAAAGCCGGCCATGCGGCTTCGATCGTATTTCCTAGCTTGAGCTGTTGGCGGAGGCTCCGGGAGGTCATGCCCTGCATCCGTGCCTAGTACACCCGCAGTTGAGAGCAAGCTCGAAGCCCACAGCAAGCTCACTAAGCATACAAGTTACGAGTGGATCCCAACGGAACAACAACTTTTCTTCTTCTGTCTCTTTTGTTTTTGTTTTATTTTTTTTACATATTTTTTCTTCTTCAACCAAACCTGTCTCCGTGCTTCCCGAGACGACTGAGACAGACCATCCCACCAACCAGCTCATCTACGGTCGCGAGTAGACACTGCAATCATTGCCAAAATCTACAACATTAGTGCCTAATAATTTTGGGGAAATTATTAGCGTCACACAAAATCCCCACTTTGCTATCTGTCGCACTGACTCAACGCATTAAACTCTCACATTCACATTTTTAGCCCATCAGCACACGATGTCGCGTTTCCCTTTTTATACGCCCATTTTTTTCTTCTTTCACCAGTATTAGTGTACTGTAGTAGTGCTAACTGTAGTTAGCCTCTTTGTATTTACCTCTAGATCCCTTGTAGATTTCATTAAATGTTGTTGTGTTTTGTGTTTGTTTTGAGTTTAAGTAAGCCCCTGTCATCTAGAACTCGTATTTCCTAAAATGTAGCAAAATTTAGATGAGACTGATAAAAGGTTTGCCGTCGCTTTCTCCTAAATGTTATACATATAAAAAGTGATGTGGTGCCATTTACGAGAGAAAATAGCTTGATTTATAACGCTAAGCGTCAAATCACGCTAAACCAGCAGCAACGCAGGCGTCGCTGCTTAGACCAGGGTTGCAGGTGTGCTGGCGCCTTCCTCAGCTGACTCTTGCCGAGAGTCGGGGTACATCCTGACCTGGTCACCAGCCGACCACAGGGCACACATAGACAAGCAATCTTGCACACTCTCATTCACACCTACGGGTAATTTAGAGTCTTCAATTAACCTACCAAGCATGTTTTTGGAATGTGGGAGGAAACAGGAGTAACCGGAGAAAACCCAAAAAGGTACGGGGAGAATGTGCTAACTCCACACAATCGAGGCCGGATTTGAATTCGGGTCCTCAGAACCGTGAAGCAGATGTGATAACCAGTCGGCCGAACAGCCCGTATTAGGGGGTTTGTCACCCCATACTCCTGAAGCACCCCCCACAGAACTCCTCGAGGGACACGGTCGAACACCTTCTCCAAGTCCACAAAACACATAAACGTGAGGGTTTATGTGATAAAGGTTTTCCAGGATTAGCGGTTTAGAAAAATAAATGGATAGAAGGACAATGACCCAAAACCGTTAAGATATTTAAAAACTAGTACAATAACCTTAGAATCGCTCCTGAAGCACAGGGAGCCAATGCATTGATCTTAAAACCGAATGTGTACCCGCCCTATGGTCTTTGTCAGCACACAAGCAGCTGAGTTCTGAAGTCGTTGTTGAGCGAAGATGTTCTTTCTGGGAAGACCAGAGAGCAGGGCATTGCAGTAGTCTAAATGACAGGAGACAAAAAGCATGCATCAGCATCTCCATGTTAGCCTGAGAGAGGAACTCTGGCTATATTCTTAAAATGGTAAAACTATCTTGGTTACAACGATGTATAATAATAATAATAATACATACTATATATATTACGTAGGCGACACGGTGGACAGCACATTTGCCTCACAGTTCTGAGGACCGGGGTTCAAATCCCGGCCCCGCCTGTGTGGAGTTTCCATGTTCTCCCCGTGCCCGCGTGGGTTTTCTCCGGTTTCCTCCCGCATCCCAAAAACATGCATTAATTTGAGACTCTAAATTGCCGTAGGTGTGAACGTGAGTGCGAATGGTTGTTTGTTTCTATTTGCCCTGCGATTGGGTGGCGACCAGTTCAGGGTGTATCCCGCCTCTCACCCAAAGATAGCTGGGATAGGCTCCAGTACGCCCGCAACCCTAGTGAGGATAAGTGAAACGGAAGATGGATGGATGGATATATTACGTAGCTTTTATGCTAAGCTACATCAGTAATTATGCCACTACAGTTCTTATCACATCGTGAGGGTTTGAAAATCCTGTAGTTTTGGTGAAAGTTTCTCTCTCTTGCCTTCAGGACCGATAACTAAAACCTCTGTTGTGTCCTGGTTGAGCAATGAGAAATTCACTGCCATCCATGACTTAATATCTAAAATATAGTTAAGAAGGGTAATAATTGGCCCTGTGTCACCAGGAGACAAGGCGATGTACAGCTGTGTGTCATCTGCGTAACTGTGGAAGCTCATGCTGTGTCTCCTGATGAAGTCCCCAAGAGGAAGCATGTACAGACTAAAAAGAATTGGACCTAAAATTGATCCTCTGGGCACCTCACACTAAATTTCATTTCTGGAGGAACATGTATCCATACCTACAAAGAAACTTTGATCTGTGAAGATACTGTTAAAGCTGAAACAGTGACCCTTGTGAGGATAAAGCGGTACAGAAAATGGATGGATGGATGGAACTGAAATATCACACAGCCACAAGTATTCATACCCTTTGCGCAGTATTTAGTAGAAGCACCCTTTTGAGCTAATACAGCCAGGAGTTGTTTTGGGAATGATGCAACAAGTTTTTCACATCTGGATTTGGGGATCCTCTGCCATTCCTCCTTGCAGAGCCTCTCCAGTTCTGTCAGGTTGGATGGTGAGCATTGGTGGACAGCCATTTTCAGGTCTCTCCAGAAATGCTCAATTGGGTTTAAGTCAGGGCTCTGATTGGACCATTCAAGAACAGTCAGAGTTGTTCTGAAGCCATCCATCCATCCATCCATTTTCTGAGCCGCTTCTCCTCACTAGGGTCGCGGGCGTGCTGGAGCCTATCCCAGCTATCATCGAGGTGGGGTA